>NW_019732379.1:665512-742857 GCF_002891405.2 Cryptotermes secundus | reverse complement strand
ATCGCCCCCATCTTCAGAGGAGAAGAAGGCTGCTTCTACCGGGTCTCAAGGTCTCTTCGCTTGCAGATTTCTTATATTTTTTCTTCTACCCTGAAGATGGAGGCGATACGTTCCTCCGAAACGTCGGTTAACACCACATATACACGGTGCCAAATCCCAAAAGACTGCTTTCTTCAATCATTATATCATTCGTCGCTAATTTCCTGTCATGAAATAGAGTAGAATTTAACTGAATCAAGTACTCATCCTTATGCTCTTTTCTCTGAGAAACATTTTAATATTATCTCCCCATTCTGCGCTTAAACAGTTCAAATGATATCCTCTCTTCAGAGTTTCTCAGCAAAATTTTGTAACCATTTCTCCTATCCAGAGCCCGTTAATATTCGTCACAGAACAATAATTTTCATCGCCCGTTTTGTTTACATCGTACTTAGTTTAAATTTGTTTTATACACAGGTGAATAAGCCAGACATTGCAGCCTGTGAAATGAGCACTGTAAGCAACTCACTTTGTGAAGTACAAATAGCAGTTCGATTTAAATGACAGAATTACTATAATAAACTTGCAGATGCAAATGACGAAAATTTATGTGTCACGTTAATTACTCAGTAGATGGGCTTCCGTGTAAGACGTCCACGTTCATTCCCTTCTATAGTCTCAGGTCAAGTGAAGCTACTTGCTTAAAGTATGGTCTACCAACTTTCCTCCATGGCATAAATCTAGTTGAGCACGATTTTCTTTTTGCTTTCAACTCTAAATACATTACCAATTATCATTATTATATTCGCTGATGATGCATGAATGAGGCATGTATGCTGAAAGCCAGAATTAATAAAACTAGCAGAGAGAGTCGTTGCTATGGAACAGCTCTGAAAACACGCTCGTTGCTAGGAAATGGCTTAGTAGCCGTCAGGTGATAGCCGCAACAGACATGCAAGTAATATAGAAGAACTGCTGGAGGCTGTGTTTTCTGTGCGGTCCATGCCGAGACTATACAAGTATAACGAGGACCAGCTGCCATTGCGAGTCAGTCTTGAGACTGCAGTTAGAAGAGTTGGATGTTGGTGTAAGATGGCCGCCAGCCTGCGAGAACATGAGCCCGGGAGCAGAGGAACGATCAATGTTGCTAGGAAATGGCTTAGTAGCCGTCAGGTGATAGTCGCAACAGACATGCAAGTAATATAGAAGAACTGCTGGAGGCTGTGTTTTCTGTGCGGTCCATGCCGAGACTATACATGTATAACGAGGACCAGCTGCCATTGCGAGTCAGTCTTGAGACTGCAGTTAGAAGAGTTGGATGTTGGTGTAAGATGGCCGCCAGCCTGCGAGAACATGAGCCCGGGAGCAGAGGAACGACCAATGTTGCAATATGTTACCAAGCAGCTCAGTAAAGTCAGTGACCGAGAACACTATTAAGTTTGTGATAATGGTTTGTGAAGTGTAGTCACGAGTTGTGTGTAAAGAGTTCAGTAAATCCGAACCCCGCCCACAGTCACTCAATCAGGCGACAATATAAAATTCCTGTTTCCCCGGCTCCAAATAAAGTAATGTGACAGTATCACGTCACGGAGGCACTTTCTATTCAAATAAACCAAATAATCGATAGGATTAATTTTGTTCACTATACGAAAATCACAAACGTATTTTCAATAAAAATCTTATCGAGTTATTTTTATCGTGAAAGGAAACTACTGCAGTCAGCAACTCGGTAGCTGACATTCACAATAAAACGGCCAATATGTGTACATAACTACATGAACACACACTCCACTCTGACATTTCGCTTTTGCTATTTCTATAAAAAGGCGCGATAAGAGTTACATCAAACTGTTCGAGCGCCGGTAGGATCAAAAATTTTCTTTACGTACTCCGGAGCGGCTCTGGGGTCCACCCAACATCCTAGCCAATGTGTTCCGGGGCTCTTTCCCCGGGGGTAAAACGCCCAGGGTGTGAAGCTGACCACTCATCTCCAGCTAGTGCCGAGATCAAAAAAATATTGATCTATAAATCCATTCCCCCTTTCGCCTTCATGGCATAGTGCTTAATTAATTAAGCACTGGGACAACTTTGTAGTTACTTCAAGGATTGCTTTCATAGCGTAAGGACAGGCAGTAGACCATGAGATTACAATGCTGACTGTCTGAACTCCCATCCCATATTAAAATGACAACAATGAAAATAGAAATAGTAATCGTTAACATATTTACATTTGCAAACAGACAAAAATCAGATTCTATTTCAAGGTGGAGGGCTGACTGTCCGTACTTCAGCAAGTATCAGCACTTTACCTGAGGCGGGAGAGACGATGGAACGCAAACTTCTTATATTGAAAGCCAACGCATGTCCATTGCACCATCACGAACCTTAATGCAGTACTGATAAGATCTGAGGTTTTCATTGTTGCAAATTTCAAACTGTGATCTTCTGGGTTATGACACCGTGTAATCTTGTAGGCGGATACCAAATTTTCAGAGACATACTGGATTCATCTTCAGGACAGAAGACGGTACTTATGAAATCGTGAGGTGTACTTTGAGACGACATCGTGTCAAAACCCAGAAGACAGCGATACACACCAACAATTATCTACAATGATCAAACGCATTTAATTTACGTAATATGTGTCTCTTCGGATGAAATAAAAACACCCTCTTGACTTCAGCATCTTTGCTCCGAGCCAAAAATTTATCTCGATCGAAAACACTAACTTATAGCCTTTCATTTATTCTTCTGTGTAATATACAACAAATCTCTTTCTGAGTCAGTTAAGCGCAATTGTTCAACACACTCACAGTCGCACTTTAACTGCTTGTACGCAACAAATCCCGTGATTTATGACGCGTCAGAAATAAACGCGAACTTATTGTATAATGCAAGCCATGCATTTCATTAACGAAACAGAAATTTATAGCTAGCAACAGGGTGTTAAGTAACCCTTGTTTTATATGACGATGCTGTTTCAGAGAATATAAAAAGACGAATAGGAACGGAAGACGATCATTAGTGGAGGATTTGGAAGGGGGTTTCCGTGCTATTCGCGTGGAAATACTGAAGGAGACTAGAAAGAATCTGAGGTTAGTTGGATGATAAACCAGTCGAGATTCCAAGCGCATAACAGCCAGTACAACGGTACGGCACTGCCGATATATCTGCTAGGTGAAATATACCACAAACTACTTCATCATCATCACCATCATCACCTTCAGAGGGGACTTTAAGGTAAAACGCATTATGAATGATTTTATTGTACATTCAGCTGAGGAAGATTCTGATCTTTCTGTATTTATAGACCGACCTTTAGTCTCTGGGGGCGCAGTAAGGAAACCTGTAAGGGTGGAAATCCACTGACGAGTAAAGAATGAGCGATGGTTCGATATAAAGGAATAGGCTTACTAGTATGGCTAAATGAATAGCTTCCACCTTTGTAGAACTGAGCCCTGACCTTATAAAGCCACTTGAATAACTCAACTGTCGGCTGTAGACTTGTTTCCAAACGGGAACTGTTCTCTGTGGGGCTGACTCTGAAGAAGAGAAAGAGTTGTGAAGGTTGCTCTGAAGAACGCTCCGAAGTAAGAGAGATAAAATCGAGCAGGTCGTTGTTACGGTATCGCTTTAGATCTATCTTCTGCCTCCAGCCAGTTCGAGTCTCAATGATGGTGCGAGCGACATTCCTCTGTAACTCCAGATCAGATCCGGAACACTGCATTAAAGTAGATCATGACCGCTCCCTTAAAAATCCGAACCTATTCCTTATTCAGGAAAGTTACCTCCCTTCTACTCCAAAGTTTTTATCCTGTGCAGCTGAAAGAGTATCTTCAAAGACTCGCGGATCAATGGAAGAAACAAAACAATATATTCTATATCTGTTTATAAAATATTATAAAGGCGGTATGGGTTTGACCGCCGGGGTTAGATTCCCGGCAGGGTCAAGGTTTCTTCTCTTCTCCACAGCGTCCAGACCAACTCTGGGGGCCACCCAGCCTCCTATCCGATGGGTACAGGGGGCTCTATCTCCGGGGATTAAGCGGTTGGAGCAAATTGCATAATGAGGATCTTCATAATTTGTACTCTTCGCCAGACACAATTACAACAGATCAAGGAATATGAGATGCGCAGTTATGCAACACGCATGAGGGATGATAGGAATGGATACAGGGTTTTCGTAGGAAAGCCAGAAATATAGAGGCCGCTAGGAGACATTGACGTAGGCAGAGCTAGAATGGGGTGGTATGGACTGGTCGATCTAGGGCAGGACAGGGACCAACTGCAAGCTCTAGTGAACGCGGTAATGAACCTTCAGGTTCCATAAAATTATGGGAAATTCTTGAGCAGCTGAGCAACTGGTGTCCTCTCAGGAAGAACTCAGCTCCATGGAGTTAGTTAGTTAGTTAGTCAGTCAGTCATGCAGAATGTAGTGTAACAAAATAAGGCATTCTTTTATTGGTAATGGGGTGGGACCAAGTCCCTTGTACTGCGGCCACTTCTGGCCTATTGTACCAGCCCCAGATGATAGGTGAGGGTGATTGTGGAGCAATTGGTGGAATGAAGATTGGCAGGGGAACCGAAGTACTCGGAGAAAACCTGCCCCAGCGCCACTTTGCCCACCACAAATCCCACTTGACCAGACCCGGGATCGAGCCCGGGCCGCCGCGATGGGACGCCAGCGACTAACCGCTTGTGCTATGGCGCGGCTACAAAATAAGGTACACAGAATTACTGGGTTTTCGGTATTTTTCCATCGTCCGGACGATGGATAAAAGTAAAAAACCCCAGTAATTCTGTGTGTCATCCACCATCATCAGAACCCGCTTGAAAGTAAGGTATGTCAAGAAATTGCATAATTTATTCTATATATAAGTCAATGGCTATGGAACATCCCTATAACAAACTGTCACATTATGTGGTGCATAGGCATATTTAATAGACAGAGAGTATGTGATGTACTGATAGATCTTCTCTTGAGTTCTTGTGTTCTGACCACATAATTTTCGGAGCAGGTGCCTTAACGAGACTGCATATACGCACAACACACTATCATTCCCTAAATTCACTTAACCAGATGTACAGTCAAGATGGTATTACAAGCCAAGAGTTATATTGTATTGGAATTTTCATCAGATCTTAGCTTGGCATTTCGAGTTTCTCTTCCTTCTCTTAAAATAAAGTTCTGGAGCGCTGAATTTTTCGTCCTATAGAGCAGAGAGAATAAGAGATAGAAAACACGGGAATGGGTTTTATTTAGCAACAATTTTTCATTAAGTAGAATAACACAAAGTCGGAGAACAGACAATTTATATAGAGGAAATTACTTATGGCGTAACTCACTAAGCAAGAAGCTTTCTTTCTTTCTTTCTTTCTGTGGCGCTACAGCCCCAATTTGGGCCTAGGCCTACCTCCATGAAACTCTCCGTTTCACTTCGGTTTACTAGATCTTACACATTCGGTAGGACTCCTTGGGCGAGTGATCAGCTCGTCGCAAGGCCTCTACCTGTAGACAAACACAGAAAAACGCACACAAACATCCATGCCCTGAGTGGGATTCGAACCCACGATCCCCGCTTCCGAGCGAACGAAGACAGTGCATGCCTTAGACCGCTCGGCTACCGTGACCGGCTAAGCAAGAAGCTTAAAAACCTACATTTCTACAAACATGAGTAATCATGAGTGGTTCGGCAGATGTCCACGGACGTTTCGGAGGAACCTACTGCTTTCATTTTCAGGGTCAAAGAATATGCCAAGCAACAAGCCAGCAAAATGCAAAATAGATTTATAGCTTTCCTTTGGTTGTTTCTTTAACAGCCCTTGTCATATGCTTAGGTTGAAACTGATTCGAACATGAAATGACAAATATTATTACAACGGTGACTGGATGGGAGACCAACAAGTTAGGAAGTATAATAATTTTGACTCCTTCGCTTCCGTATCATTAATTATCTTGTATACGGAAACAGTGTATTACGCATTATATGAGAATATTCGATTTCCTTGAGGAGCAATTTTCAACCAGCGGGATCCAAGTCGTGCGATTTTTGTGTGTAACAAATTCCTGTTTGTTCTTAACTTTCAACCTACTACAAGGCGTCAACTTCCATAAGACAGTAATCTTCATAAAACGATTCCTTTTCCAGTTTGTATGACTCAGTTTGTGACCGAGAAACTTTTACTTCTTTGAAGACCAAGTGAACTGCGTTTCTAGGAATCAAGCAATTCCACTACTTCGCTAATCAAAGTTAAAAGCCCTGTTATGTACCCAATCCGCCTATCTCCTTTCTCAAGTTGTTTACTTCCTCGCTCTCCTCTACTCAACTGTTCCCATCAAATGTTAAGTGTTACTTAGTCCAGTGATTCATTACAGAAGTCTCATTACGTACGGTGGAATGACTCCACCGTTTATCAATTCATTCGTCCATCAGTCTGTCTGTCTATCTATCTATCTATCTATCTATCTATCTATCTATCTATCTATCTATCTATCTATCTATCTATCTATCTATCTATCTATCTATCTATCTATCTATCTATCTATCTATCTAATATCCATCTATCTATCTATTTATCTTTCTATCTATCTACCTGCCCATCAATCCATCCATCCATCTATCTATGGCTCTACAGACCTTGTGGACCTTGGCCGTTTTTTCAGTTTCTTAGCCTATACACAGTCAGTATGATTCCTTGGACGAGGGATCAGCCCGTCGCAAGGTCGCTACCTACACACAGAACAACACGAACACAGAATAAATGCATATAGACATCTATGCTTCTCGTTGGAGTAGAACCCATGATCCCAGTGTTCAAGCGGGCGAAAACGGTTCATATCTTAGGATAATTTCACATGCAGAAGAAAGGTATAACCCAGATTAATACCAGCTGATTAATATTAAGAATTCCTGTACCGAACTTGCAGAACTGGCAAACATTAAGCCGTACAATTTTGCGCCTACTGCTATAGAACAGAGAACTCAAATCTAATTATTTTATTTGAGTAACGGTTAAAATCTGGGTTGCTGAGAAAAATATCACATTAAATTGTTTTATATTACTCCAATTTCTGATTAAAATAAGACTGGAAACATAGGAGTTAAGAAGTGCTAACTAATACGGATCAGTACCTGAATGTAAAGGGTCCTTCACATGAAGGAGTGTCAGTGGTGGCAGGAATGGCTCTGGCAACGAACCGGAGAGTTTCAATGAGAATGACAATTGTGGTCTGCCTTCGTTACGCAGAATAGCTCCACTAAACACTAAGCAGGAACCGGGCAGTGACCAACACTAACTTTGTGATGTTCTTTTCATTTATCTGCGTTTTAAGGGTTAAGATTTAAGAATTTATTGACTTCCATTTCTGTGTTGCGGTTCTGCATATGCGTTACCGTGGAAAAGAAATTTGCTAAGGTGTGAGTCAGCATTTTATAACTGCAATTTTGTTACAGTGTCACCCACCGTCACGTAACGAATCTGAATCCACAGTCGCATGCTATAGCAGAACTTCATAATGCGCACCCTCCTCCCCCCCCATTATGTAGCTGCAACCACTCGTTTGATATTGTTTACCATCCAAATCCTCGTTTCTTCTCACGAGAAACCCAAAGACCAATTATAAACTGGGCCCGTACTAGAGATAACGGGAAGTCACAATATACTATAATACAAGCATAAAAATCACTGACCCCTAGAATGGTCCAGTTTAAATTTCCAAAGTATTCAATTCTGTCGGGTTTTCCGTCACTAGCGGCCTGCAAGAAGTGTTTGTGCTACACGTATCTAGTGTTCATCATGAAGTAATAATGTGGCGTGCCGCCAGAAAGCCGGAATGATTGAGGAGATCGGGGTTGATTTCCTAGGTAACGAACGACGTTCCCGTCACAGCAGCTAGGAATAGGAACGCATCCATTGCTAGACAACGGCTAGCATCGTTACACATGAATTGTTGGAAACAGCTTTTGCACAGCAGCGGGCGACGTTAACACTTGCACATGGTATTATTCATTGAGTCCGAGTGCAAGTTATAAGAGTCCAGTCTGTGACATGAGACTAGTTTTAGTTTGTATTTGACCTTAGAAGAGTAGAGTTGGTATTGGGCAAGAGAACAGAAGAGTTCTAATCCGACTAGAACAGAAGACACTTCACCGTGAATAGCGGCGTGAGAATGCCGTAACATTGGAGAGGAAACGCCCGAAGACGTTTTAAGTTGTGGATAACTGTAAGTGCCAGTGTAAACGTGACTGTCAAATATATATTCGTTCAAACCCTAGAACCGCATAATTGATTGTAGCGTTGCCTAGCACACAAGATCTACAAGGCGCCACATCCCAGAGGATGGCATTCTTCATATTCACCGCCGTGAAAACCTTCATATTACCTTAGACACAAACAGATCAGTAATACAAAACGGAGCTAACAAAGAAAAATATTATTTATTAACTAAAATGATAGTATTGTACATTACTGTAATTTCGTAACGCCCTGAGAGAAAGGATAGAAATAACGACGTTGTAGCGAGGACAGGGAACCACAAACACGTAGAGTCTTGCTTGGTCTAAATGCTGCAATTTGAGAACCCATAAGATCGATAGTTCGAATTGCTGTTCTCTACCTCTGAAGCAGGAAGCACAATTGAAATAAGACCTGCCTCATCCCTTCTGTATTACTTCGATCTGTGGGCGTTCGCCATACCTTTCAGTCGCTTGATTCTATTGAATTCCACACACCGCCCTCATCACCCCCCTCCACTGCTACCAGACATTCTCTTGTTCACCATGTGCACTGGTCTCAAACTCATCAGCTGGGAACACCATGGACAATTAATTATGCAACTATAGTTGATCTGTGACAACTTGGTTTACGGACATTTTAATGAAGAATATCTTCACCATAAGGAAAACAGCAACCGTACAGAGTGACAGGATTTAATCATGCAGCTGAGACTATCGAGTTTGCATCAGTTTCCTTATACTGATCCCTTACAAGGGAGAAAGAGTAGGATTTAGAAAACTGCGTAAATGAAAGCTTCATTGTTTCTGTTTTTCAGTTAATGATATTTACTCACATACTTACTTATGGAGCTGAGCCCTTCTTGAGGAGCGGCCAATTCTGCAGCTACTCAAGAATTTCCCAGTATTTTATGGAACCCGAAGGTTCATTACCGTGTTCACAAGAGGCCTCCACTGGTCCCTATCATGAGCCAGATCAATCCAATTCATACCATCGATCCATTTTAATATTGTCCACCCACCTACTGTTAGTGATATTAAGGCGACAAATCAAGAGAAGGAGACGGGTGCGGCTTCTAGGGTACAAATAAGAAATGTAAAATTTGCAAATATTTTGGTAGGAGGAACCTGAAGGTCAACAATCACTTGGAATGCCCAGGTGCAGATGTATCATGAAGAGCAGTAAGGGAACCCTTGGGAGGCGGTGATCGCTGTTCGGTTCTCTCGCAGCTATAAAAGGGAGTTCATTCGTGAATTAGAGAGATTCATCTGTAAGAGACTTCAGAAGGCAGTTCAGTAGTTAACCAGATAAGATTCGTTACCAAGCAACAACTAGCAAGCAGACACTGAAGGCTTTGTGTGATACAGTTACAGTAAATTTTAGAGCGTTATAATCATTTGGGGGGGGGGAGCTTGTTAACAGATGATGGAAGGTGTACGTGTGAAATTAAATCTAGGATTTCCATGGCAAAAGCTGCATTTAGCAAGAAGAAGAATCTTTTTACCAGCAAATTGGACTTAAATTTGAGAAAGAAACTAGTGAAATGCTACATTTGGAGCATTGCTTTGTATGGAGCTGAAATTTGGACACTTAGAGCAGTAGATCAGAAATACCTGGAAAGCTTCGAAATGTGGTGTTGGAGAAGGATGGAGAAGATCAGTTGGACTGATTATGTGAGAAATGAAGAAGTGTTAATTAGAGTCTGTGAGCAGACACGAAATAAGAAAATGGAAGGTTAATTGGATTGGTCATATCTTACGCGGTAACTGCCTTCTAAAAGAAGTTACTGAAGGAAAGATAGAGGGGCGGATAGAAGTGACCAGAAGACGTAAGAAGATGCTGGATGACCATGGGGACAGAAGAGGATATTTCCATTTGAAGGAGAAAGCTCTAGATCGCATCAAGCGGAGGAACTGTTTTGGAAGAGACTGTGGATCTGTCGTCTTGACAGATTACTGATGAATGAAAATAATCATTTGTAGTTACGACTTGTGAATGTCAAATAAATCTGTTCATCTAATCCAGAACACATTGTTATTAGCCATGCTAACCCCGAGTAAGTGAATGATATTTAGCGTTTTTGTATCTATATGTAAGATGTCTAGGAACTCTTTCATTATTCATTGGTCCTGCGCCAAAGAATCTTGCACCAGGAAAGCCGGGATATGCTGTTCGGGTCTCCTCATTTGCATCGGTTTCATTGCACAACTCATAGTCAATTGCTGGTGTGTCGTAGACACAGCCACGTGACCACCAGCGAGCGTTCGCACTTGTCAGCAGGGGCGCAAACCTGTTTCATTGGAACACACACCATATTTCTGCTTTGCGCAAATTTTATTTTCTGCATTTCGGAAATCAGAACGTAATGCATTGAAGCAAAACTTGACTGCCCGATTTGATGTTCCAGCGGCAATATATATAAATTAATCGGTTCGGAGTTTTACGACGTATTTTGTTTTCCTTGGCACTACAGCCCCACTGGGCCTAGGTCTACCTTCATGAACTTCTCCGTTCAGTTCGGTTTTTCTAGATCTTACACATTCGGTAGGACTCCTTGGGCGGGTGATCAGCTCGTCGCAAGGCCTCTACCTGTACAGAAATACAGAAAAACGCACACACACAAACTAAACATCCATACCCTGAGTGGGATTCGAACACACGATCCCGGTTTCCGAGCGAGCGAAGACAGTACATGCCTTAGACCGCTCGGCTACCGTGACCGGTTTTAGGCCGTATAGTCTAGTATATTCGTACCAACGCTGCAAATAGACTTCTGCCTCCATATTTAAGTTACCTTCAAGAGAGAAAACTTAAAACAGTCTGCCAATTATCACAGTTGAATAGCGGCATTCTTGCCTCGTATCCTGAAATTCCTTGATTGAAATGTCGACCCTTCACAACTCAATTTCAATTATAGACCTAAAGTGGGGGTAAGGGATATAGAGACTTCCAGAAAATCAAAGGCAAAACTATATTCTAGGCTGTAGAACGCAAACTCAACGAAATGCCGACGTACTCAAATTAGCGCGCCGTTTTGTGTAAATTATTATTTACTTACTTAACCCGTTCCTCTTATTTATAAAGGTGTCGACGTTGTATTTTTTTTTCATTTTGATCATTTTACAGACGATATGACTCCTTGGACGAGTGGTCAGCTCGTGGCAAGACCGATACCTAAACAAAAGACAACACAGACACAGAATAAATACATACACACACTAAACATCCATGCCTTGTGTGGGATTTGAACCCACGATCCCGGCTTCCGAGCGAGCGAAGACAGTTCATGTCTTGGACCGCTCTGTTACCGTGACCGGAGTGTAAATTATATGCAAGGAAAATCTTTTGCCTTGCAACAGAGACGGCAAGAAGCAGACTGACTTTTGGTGTACTTAAGATCTGTGCAGCAGTAACAATCTGCATAAGCACTATGAAGGCAGGTAGGCAGTTGCAGTACTCAGTGAGATCTTTCGTACTTTTCCAAGAGAGTATCTTCAATTGGCTCACAACAACCTGCTCCTACATCATTCGCTCACCGTTCCTTATCTTCACACTACAATAAAAAGACCTGAAATTTAAATACTGTCAAATGCCTTAAAATCGACTAAATACAAAACTCTCTAGCTGCAAGCAAGTGCCAGGCAGGAGGGCTGGTAAAGAGAGTAAGCGTGGTTCTTGCTATGAGATAATCCATGAGCGAGTATCGTCATAACATCATACCCAATCAGGCTTAAGGTTCGGCTACACAGGGCGCTACGTTATGTTCGCTACATACGCTACGTACGCTGTGTACACTCTGCGACGCAGCTAACATAGAGAACATAGTGTACGTAGCGTACGGAAGTCTGTGTGGCCAGTCACATTGGCAATAAAGGGAGGTATTTTTCTGTTCGTATAGCGAAAATAGCGTACGTAGCGTGCGTCGCGTACATAGCGCTACATACAACTAAATCGAGGGATCAGAATCCTTTTGTGAAGTTGAGAGTCAATCATGTGAATCAGGAGTTCTCCGTCTTTCGTGGAAACCAAATGTGTATGTCACCCGTTCACAAGAGCCTAACTATGGAATATATACTGAGTTAGTGTAAGCGGAATTGTGGTATAATGTCCTATTTCTTTGAGGTTCATCTGAAACGACTTGATCTCCCAAGCAATCTCTTCTCTTCGGGGTTTTCAAGTCAAGATTCTGTACGAATTTTGCGTTTCGTATATGTTCAAGTTCCTTTTATCTCATCTTCCTCGAATTTATCACAATAATATTATTTGCTGTAGAGTAAAAATTATAGTGTCCCTTAGTATGTTACTCCATTCCCATGTTACTACCAGTCTCAAAGATCAAAATACGCTGCTCAGAACCTTCTTCTGAATCATGTTCGCTTTATACCGTTTCCTTCTTTTGGGAGATATGCATAAAAACAACAGGTAAAGAAAGGCTCCGTTTACTTTAATCTTTAAGTTCTATACAGGAGACTGGAAGACCAAACGTTCTGAACTGATGGTATGAAGCATAACTTTGGGGCTACGCAACTTTCATTCACTGTTTTCATGTTTGAAATTAAATTCAAAGAAACTTGTAAAAAAAAAATGTCCAGGTCCTCTGTTTCTCATTGTTTCTGAAGCAAGAAAATTAAATTAAAGTCTATTCGAGTCCCCTAGCCCTTCAACTTTAATCCCACATTGTAGTGAGAGCGGGGGCAGTTCTGCGAAGTCAAAAATAAGGCAGAAGATGAGAAAAGTTAGAAGCTTGTGCTCGGCATGTTAGGCTTTTCCGTTATTCTCTTATCACTATGTGTTAACAGCTTTCCAACTTTCGCTTCAGAATATATCCCACGCTTCTGTCTCATTGTATCCATTCTTTTGCTTCAGAGATTTTCAGTTCTACGCCCGCCACCTTCCTCGCTTTCCATACACAGACCCCATGAAACTGATCCCGACGTAAAGAGATGTAAGGGTGAAATAATGACTACTTTAAAATCATTCGTGTGAAGATGTGAATGTGGACGATAGTGGTGTGAACTATGTCGAGGGATAAGGGAAAAATGAATTTAGTCTACCAATGCACCTTTCTCCCCCACAGTATTTCACGAGGGAAACAAACAATGCATTTCGATTATGTAATAAAATTAAGATCTGCTTGCATATCATTTTACATAGTTCACACACACACACACATGCATTTTTCTTAATCTACTCACCAACCCTGCAATCTTTACATCTGTTATTCTTGCAGTTAGGGGGCACGCGCAGTAGCGTATTTGGTTGAGGCAATATGCTACAAGCTGGAAGTTCGCAGTTTCGATTCCCGATGAGTTCGTTGTATTTTTTCAATTTACCCAATTCTTCCAGTCGCACTAGGGCCCTGGGGTCGACTCAGTCTCTAACAGAAAAGTGCAGCCGGCGCGTAAGGCTGACAACCTCACCACCATCTGTGAGCCGACTGTCTAGATAATGTGGGAGCCTCGACGTCTTACAACCCTACGGACTTCCGTGGCCTATTACAGGGGTAGATTTACCT
Organism: Cryptotermes secundus; assembly: GCF_002891405.2. Taxonomy (NCBI): domain Eukaryota; kingdom Metazoa; phylum Arthropoda; class Insecta; order Blattodea; family Kalotermitidae; genus Cryptotermes; species Cryptotermes secundus. Next base: position 729,128 of record NW_019732379.1, on the reverse strand, counting down.
TTACCTATATTATTAATAATGGTGTTTCAACTGCAGATGTTTTACAGCGTAGAATACGATGGGGAATTGATCATGAATGTTGACTTTTAAGGATTCAAATGCATGTAACCTTTATCATTCCAACGTATATCCCAGTCTGGTTAAATAGATGAAAACTATGATAGCTCAAACTCAGGATAATCGGCACGAAGGGTGGTGATATGAATCGTGTACCTTCGGAATACGTGTAGAAGTCCGTATCACTAAGCCAGAATATTCTTTAGACTAGCATTAACTGATTAAAGTAACGGCGAGTTTTAAGGATTTTACAAATCAACATGTCATATGAGATATACCTATGCATAGTACCTTGTTTATCGAAGTGAAAGGAACGTATGCTTTTTGCGTTTACTCGTATTCGTGGTAAGATCTGAAGACAATGCGGATGGATAAACTTTTCAATATATATTGAACTTCTGTTGGCTTTTTCTGAAAATTGAAAAGTTTATCCATTCACTTTATTATATACATACGAGTATATATCACAGCTCTGAACTGCGATGAAAATTCACGCTGCCCTCTTTTGGTTTACGACACCGTGTAGCCTGGTAAGTAGCTTACAATACTGCCGAGGAACATAATGCATTCTTCTTCAAAGTTCCCTGAAGCTGAAAGGAATAGATTCCCCTGAAATGTTGTCAAACTTCAGAAGATCCACACAAGAGCCGATTTTATTCCTGCCGGAATGTCTAAAATATCATGCGAGCACAGTCCTTTCTTTTAATTCTTGTTAAATTTTCATACATAAATTTTTTAGTGTGTTCATTACGGAAGCCGAGTAAACTTTTGTATTCCTTCAGGCCTACGGCTACATTACATTCCTGTGTGACTGAGTGTTTCAGTTCTCGCAAATCCACCGCTTGCATGCCGCTAGGGCACAGTTTGACCTCTGCAGATGGGGCGGGGGGGAGACATAATTGATACGGCAAAGTTAGTAGCCTGACACGTGGTAAGATTACGAGGAAGCTAGAAGTTCCCAAGTACTCTCTTAACGACATCCTCGTGTTCATGTTCCTTAGCACTACGTGTAAATAATCTGTTTCAAGAGAAAGCAAATGCAACTGTTGCAGTAAGCATAGACTTTAACATGACAAATTTTGTTACACTTTGTACATTTTGTAACACTTCCCCATAAACAGATCCATTATAAAGTCTAGTAAAACAGAAAAGTTTTGAAGAATGCCCTCTTCGCGGGATGTGTCGCCGTGTAGATCTTGTGTGAACCGATATTTCAGAGGAAGATATCGCCTCCATCTTCAGGACAGAAAAATCCGCGAACGAGGAACCATCGTGAGCAGGTGGCTGCAAACTCGGTCTCAATTCTTCATAGTCACCGCTGTGAAAACCTCTCATCTTACACAAGAAAGGTTTTGTCACAAAACCTGACATATTTTCCTACCTACCGACCTACACAAAACGGGAATGAAAACATGCGCTCCACAATGTGGAACGCAAAACTAACAGAGCGTTCTCCATACACTCGTATATTGATCTTGCAATTGGGATAATGAAATGCAGATTAGTCAAAGCCTGTACGTGGAACAGCAACAAAATAAGTGGAATGGGTTATAGGATATGTAGGAAAGCCCATTTACGAATTTGTGTAAAATATACTTTATTATTAATCAATAAGGCTGGACACTGGAATTTCCCAACAACTTTTAATTGAATTATCTCATGTATAATTTCAATAAAGTTACTTCAAATATGATTAAACAATTTAAAAATATCATTAGGTCTATTTATGAATATTATTTGTATCTACGAAATATTTTCCTCTTATATCGTATGATTGTAATACAAATGTCAATTTCTTCTTCTCAGCTTATGTGTATCATAATTTGACCATTAGTATTTACGGAACAGGGAGATAGGGTAGCTCAGTCGACATAGCGACTAGGCTAAGGGCTGAACAACCGCGGTTCGATTCTCGACAGGGGCAAGAAATTTTTCTGGTCTCCTTGGAGTTCAGACAATCTCTGGAGCCCATCGAGCTTCTCAATAGATACTGGGAGTTAAAACGGCAGCGACGTGAAGCTATCTACTCACTTCTATCTAGCACCGAGGTCAAAGAATAGTAGAGCTGTACATCCACTCCTCCATGTACCTTCACCTCATAGCGCTTAATTACATAATTACGTAGAGGGACGAGGCCGCGCCACAGCCCAAGCGGTTAGTCGCTGACTTCTCACCGCGCCGGCCCGGGTTCGATCCTGGGTCTGATTAAGTGGGATTTGTGATGGACAAAGTGGCGCTGGGGCAGGTTTTCTCCGAGTACTTCGGTTTCCCCTGCCAATCTTCATTCCACCAATTGCTCCACAATCACCCTCACCTATCATCTGGGGCTGGTACAATAGGCCAGATGTGGCCGCAGTACAAGGGACTTAGTCTCACCCCAGTAGCAGTAAAAGAAAAGTAGAGGGACAACATTATATTACCTACAAATACGAGTACGTACGACCCGCAGCCTTGCACAACCGCTACTCTCAGTGTCGGAAATCCTGTTAAAATGAACTTGTACAAATCACAATTGGAGGCGGGATAGCGTAGTCGGTATAGCAATTGGTGACGGAATGGAAGACTGAGGGATTGGAGTTCGAGTCTCTGTAGCGTCAAAAATTTTCTCTACTCCAAATCGTCTAGAACGGCTCTGTGGCAATGGGTAAAACGGCCGGGGTGTAAAGATGAACACTCCCCTCCAGTTACTGTCGAGGTCAAGTAAATGTGTATCTGTACATCCACTGCCCCATAAGCCTTCAAGGCGTAGTGCTTAATTAGTTAAGCACAAGGACAACGTTACCTTTACCTATGGTGCCGTATAATTGGCAGTAGTTCTCAGTTTGAATCCAGAACCAAACCTGTGCCTAAGGACACGACTGCAGAGAAAATGCATTTGAGGTAGGGAGCCTACAGTCTGGAAATATTGGTCGAGCCAAAGCTGGGTTACAAAGTGAAGTGTAAGCCATCTTTTGACATGTGGCGACGGATAGTCTGGTGGATATTTACCGACGTTTAGGACCCACGTACACATGCATCTTTAGATATAAATAGTCCAAAGTCACTAATCATCGGTCACAGAGAACCCATAGTGTCTCTCTCTCTCTCCCTCACACACACACACACACACACACCTACAGTTGTAACAGCGTTAACTCTTTGCGTATGCGACAACTTCTGCACATTTTGTTCACAGGCATCTCTGAATTGCCTGTCAGGCACCTTATAACTCGAGGTATGCTATTCCCGAGGGTCGATCCGACACCGCGGAACGCAAAACAAATTATGGAATGCACGCATGGCCTAACAATTCAGGCACCTCCTTTTCGTTTTGTTTAACTACCTCGAAAATAAAGAGATTAAGTATAAACTTATATTGGGCATGAAATACCGTATTTATGTATGTATAGGCCGCGTGCGTGTATAGGCCGCAGCACAATTTTCAGACAGAAATTATAGAAAAAATAATTTCCTCGATCTTTGAACACCCTGTATTACTAATTATGAATATATATATTTTTTTAAATGAAGTGTGATTTCGAATATTTCGAATATAAGCCGCACCCCAGTTTTCCTCTTGAATTTTTGGCAAAAAATGTGCGGCCTATACATGCGTAAATACGGTATGTATCTCATTTTTGTCTACAACTTCTGTAGGAAAAACGGTTCTCTGCGATTAATATGTAGCAAGTTACTCCTGAAATGCTTACAAAACCGTACCTTGTTCTTTATGCAAATTGTCCACTATTACTATTCATATTTTAACCAAAACACACGTGTCGACGCATTTTGGTAAAACTCCCCAATATTAAATTCCATGAGAATTTTTTCTACTTTTCTTGGGTTCCGACAGACCATTGGACAGCCATGACGAGGCTATTAGGCGTATTTTTACAAGTTTTCGTTGCAAATAGGCAAGAGTCAGTCTTATATGGGCCACTGATAAATGTAAATACATTTTAAGGAAGCACTGTATCATACATAAATAAATATATGTTTAAACGAAACTCATGACATTCGAGTGCCATTCCTTTCGTACTGCAGAGAAGATGAACTTAGCGGTAACGAGATATTCTTGCGTTCTAGAAGTACTAGATTCTTATATTGACCAGTAGATTGGATGAGAACTTTCGGGTTTCTTCAATTCACACCGACAACTGCTGTAAGCATTCGTGTTCCCGTATTATGAATCGTACGATTATATATCTCAAAAATGTGTTAACATTTAATTCGAGGGAATATGAAGCTATAACCGTGGGTACCCCCTGCATTTATTAAATACGCAGTCTCGAATGGCATAAGCCACGGGGCACAATCATGTCGCACTGCATTAGCGATATACAGGTTACAACGTTATAAAAATACACGCATTAAACATACCATTTGCATGGGTAACAATATTTTGAGCTAGCATGAAATCATTATCAAAATTGTCACTGCCCATCAATTTCAATTATCTGACACAAATATTCAAATTTCTTGTCCTTTTACATCAATTTCAATTATTTTAAAATTTGAAATTAGTGCTCAAAAAGAATTTTGTAAATTATCAACACATTATTTGTTGTACTAAAGTAAAATGGGGCACGCGGTGCCGTAGTTGGTTGAGGAACTATGCTACAAGCTGGAAGGTGGCGGGTTCAAGTCCCGATGAGGTCACTGTTTTCTTTTTTTTTAATTTACCTAATCCTTCCAGCCGCACTAAGGCCGTGCGGTTGACTCAGCCTCTAACAGAAATGAGTACCAGGAATTAATCAAACAATTTTCCTTGGGAGTAAAGCGCGGCCGGCGCGTAAGGCTGACAGCCTTACCGCCATCTTTGAGCCGATTGTCTAGATAATGTGGGAGCCTCAACGTCTCACAACCCTATGGGCCTTCACTGCCTTACTTTTTTACTTTACTAAAGTAAAATTATTCTGTCAATTATGTTATGTATTGTTTTAAACGGTGTTTCAACAACTGAGCATTGTTATTTAACGACATTATTTCAGCTATATATTTCGTCGAACAAGATGGAAAGCGCTGTGCAGTATTTGTTACGTACTATTCTCCCATTAGCTTAGAAAAACTAAGAAAGCCACAAAAAATCTCACCTTACATAGCTGATGAAACTTCCACAATTCAAACTCTGCAATGCCAAACAAACATTATCACTATAATGTCCACGTAGATTTGTCTACGCTCGAATACTCTGAGCATAAACATTGTTCTTAATAACGAATAACCTTACGCGTATGTCATTAGTTTTAGGGAGAAGGGGGGAATGCGCAAAGCCTACTCTCCTACCTTATTTTCTTCTTTTTCTTCCCTTGGCACTACAGCCCCAGTGGGCCTAGGCCTACTTCCATGAAATTCTCTTCGGTTTTTCTAGATCTTACACATTCGGTAGGACTCCTTGGGCGGTGAGCAGCTCATCGCAAGGCCTCTACCTGTACACAAACACAGAAAAACGCGCACACACAAACTAAACATCCATGCCCTGAGTGGGATTCGAACTCACGATCCCGGTTTCCAAGCCAGGAAACTGAATGGAGAAGACCACTTTGGAGACAGTCATACACGGGAGGCTGCTACTCGAACGGATCTTCAATGCGACATTAAGCTCTGGTCTCAGGATCTGGAACACTGGCATTCCCTTGTGAACACGGAATTGAACATCTAGGTTACTTGTTATTCTGGAAGCTTCTTCATAAACTGAATGAGTATGAGTGTTCCAAGGACGGCATTAGACAATGGAGTAACTCAGTTTACTTCTCTGTCCAGGAGTGTTTAACCAGAAAGTAGCGGTTTCCTGACTTCCTCCACTGCAGTGAACTCTATATTAGTTAGATAATTCGTATATCTCAAAGCTGTAGTACTAACTGAAGCTGCCGACCACACTGAACGCGCAGTCTAAGGGATGAACTTTCTTCGCTCTCTCAAACAGTGGGATCATGGGTTCGAATCCCACTTGAGGCATGGACGTCTGTGTTTGTGCTGTTCTGCATGCAGGTAGCGGCCTTATGACGGGATAACCCTCCATCTAAGGAGCCCTACCGACTGTGTAAAAATCAAGAGACTGAAAAAGCGGCCAAGGTCCAACAAATGGCTGTAGAGCCACAGACAGACAACAGATAGATTGATACACAGGTAATAACTGAAGTTACTTAGCATCTAAAGAAGTGCAGTGAACGTATCCAATTTTTTGACATATCTTTCTTGTTAAATTCTAAATTCGCTATAAAATTAGGCATGTGTTCCACGCATATTCCTAACATTTCCCTAAAGATGATCCCGTAATTGAGCACGTGAAATTTCATGTTTTCTGGACGTATTTTATAACCCTCTCAGTATCCAAGGATATACCGCGCCGAATGCAGGACGATTAGTCATTAATAAATCGAAACATATTTTAGAAATGTTCCTGACCTAATCGAAGTATGAGCACGGGTAATTCCGCGGAATTTACTAGAAAAGGATGAGAAAGCATAAGAAAAGCTTCAGTCAAGACAGCCGGTGTCACAGTTTATATTCAAACTGGGCAACTCCTTACAGAATTCAACAGCGTTGCCGGTTAACCAATACGTTCGGTATATCATGGTCTGATAAATATTTAAGTATAAAATAAAATGTGATTTGAACTCCAAAGACATTGTGCGATAGGCCGCTCAATTTTCGATGTCTGCAGGCCAGTGTCACATTTTAATTTTTGTAGTTGTTGTATTTCCTTGACAAAATATTATTTATTTTGTTCAGAAGTCGCAAACAACAAGTTATAATTTAAAAGTAGCGTTCACGAGTGACCGAAAGCAGAACGCCATTTCAGGGCGAAATTCTGGAGAATGATCTCCTGCATATGCAAGAATGTTTACCGCAATAACCCAAAGTCAGGAACTGTATGGCAAACATTCGTCTCATTTTCGTACTGAATTGAACGCGTGCATTTTACCTCCATTCCCAGTACACCTGCATGGGGTAGTACTTTAGTAAGCTAACATGATTTTACTTCAATTTGTTTAACCAGTAAAAATAAATGTGTCCCCGTAATTAATTACTCAAGCATTATGTCATGAAGACGTAGAGGGGAATGGACGTATAGATCCATGCATTCTTAATTTCGGCACTACTTGAGGGTGAGTGGCTAGCTTCACGTTCCAGCCGCTTTCCTTCCGGGAGAAAGGACCCCGAAACCAATTGGATAGGAGGCTGTGTGTGCTCCAGAATTGGTCTGAACAGTGAAAGAAAGAAAAATTCTCGCTTCTCTGAAGGCTTAAACTCCAGCCTCTCGGTTGTCCAGCCCGCAACCAGTCGCCATAGTGACTGCGCTATCCCGGTTTCTCTAAACCAGTAAAAGTAAATTTGTCCCTGTGCTTAACTAACTAAGCACTACACCATGAAGGCGTATGGGGGAGTGGATTTATAGATTCATATTTTCTTCATTTTGGCACTAGCTGGAGGTGAGTGGTCAGCTTTACACACCGGCCGCCTTAAGCCCGGTGAAAGAGTTCCCAGTACCAATGGGAAAGAAGGTTGGGTGGACCCCGGAGCCGGTCTCGACTAAGTGAAGAAGAGAAAATTCTTGACCCTGCCGGGACTAAAACTCCGACCCATCGATCGTCCAGCCCGTAGCTAGTCGCTATACCGACTACGCTATCATTAGCTGTCACCATGAAAGCGATATAATTAGGTACAGTAATAAGAGTTCAATAAAATACAGTTCAGAAAAGTGAGTACGGATTGAAGACAAATCATTCCGACAGCCTCTGAAACCAATAATGTATTTACTTGCGTTTGAGTTAATCAGTTCTGAGTCTCTGCTCTAGTGACGTCTCTAAGGAATCGAACTTCGGCTAGTGAACAAAATGCGAAAGTATATCACACTGAGCCGGCGGGAGTGGAAACGTCTCTTGCTCAACAGTGTTGTTCTCTACTCTCAATAGATGGCTCGTGTACTCGTGTTCTTGGTCCTGAAAGAGTTTCCTGATCGACATTGCGTTACCATGGCAATGGGCGAAGTCGGCTACCGCTGCTTCGTGATCGGGAGTTGCAGCCTTCAAGCCTAGAAGATCCTCTACCAAGACCGAGTCTTGTCTTGAGGTTTCTCAGTCTTCATAGGGATATACCAGGGCATCTTTACAAGGCGGCAAGGGCGTCCCTCCACTATTTCTTCTTTTTAGTTTCTTGGGGTGGGATGAGACTGAGTCCATTTGGTACGTCGTCCACTGTTTGGCCTATTGTTCCAGCCCCGGGTGATAGATGATGATAAACGTGGAACAGACGGTGAAGTGAGAATTGGCAGGGGAAACCGAAGTACTCGGATAAAACCTGCTCCCGCGTCACTTTGTCCACCAAAAATCCCACACGAAATTACGTGGGGTCGAACGGGGGCCAGTGACTACTTTCATTCTTAAATTTCCTTTTTATTATTCACTAACCACCGTATCATTCAATTCTATACGTCTATGTACGGAGACCGTCGTTAAATAAATAGAATAGATAAATACTTATTTTCAGAAATTTACTCCACCTGAGACAATCAGTTGACACTGTATTGATATATATCTATATTCTAAATAAAAGGCAGAGTTTAGGAACTAATTTAGACCCTGTGAAAATATATACAATTGAAATCATATATATTGTCACGCGTATGGGGGTTACGCGTTACGAAAATAACGAGTTCTAGTTCGGATGAGTGGATTTATTAGCATTTAGGTTACACTCTCTCTCTTAATTACAATTAATACAGCGTTATCACTCATTTACACAATTTAGAGTTGACCGCTGCACACTCACTAGGATTCTCCGTCTTCTCTAGTCGTCTCCTAGCAACGGATCTCAACGAAGAAGCTAGCACTTCAAATCACTATGAAGTCTTCTTGTTATTTCGTCTTCAATCACTCTGTACTGCTCTGTCCTAATCTGCACTCAATTAATCTTCAGAATTCAGTAAGGACATGCTCCATTCTCATCCTTGTACTCTCAACTGCTGAACCCTCCTGGACTCTTTTCCGCGACGGCTTCGCGTCCTTGACTCACGGCTTGTCAGCTACAACTGACTGCAAACGACCTTCACTGTCCTCTTTCAACCTTCAACACGGACCCCATAAAAACACATATTGTTGCAGACGTGTTTAAATTTCGGTTGTTTAGCACTGGGCATGGCGCGGACCACACTGAAAACAAGCCACGTGATAGCTTTCTCGCCAGTCCAATGGCGGGCTGTTGCCTAAGAACGAGCTATAAATATTCGTCCAATTATTGCGTGCGCGTAGTGCGAGGTGTTTATCGAGCAGTTGCCTGGTAATGCGTCGACACGTCACAATATAAGGTCTCGCAATACTATTGGCTGCGATGTGATGATTCAGACAAAATTCTGATATTTCAGTTTTATGCTCCAGTTAATTCTATATACGACGATGATCATATAAACAAAAAATTCAGTTGTGTGAAACAATGGTATGTTACATATTGTCACTTCATTGAATGATAACAAATGGGGTTTGAAGTGGTAATTGGATTTACTGAACTCTTACAGATTAACTACAAGTAAAAATAGCGCTCTCGTTAATTCACACGCTCAGCAGTTCACCAGAGCACATACTAATTCTTCTCAGTCAGTTCTGTCTTCGCCAGTCGTTGTCGGGTAACGGCTTCAACGCTATAGATCCCTCAATTTCCGTGTTCACGTCCTTACTGGCCGGCGACTGGCTCACAACTAAGTAAACTTTAGATTTATCCTGCTTATAACACCTAGGCACGGACCGCATAGAAACACCTCTCCCAGTAGCTCTTCTATTCTTGCATTGCGCGAGCTGTCGCAGGCAGTCCATGGGTGCGTGTTAGGAATCTGTTGCCTAGCAATGAACGTTGTTTACAGTCATTATCTAGGAACGCGTCTAAATGGTACAATATATACGAATTTAAATGCCCCAAAGTGTAATTAATTTATTTTTTAGTTTAGATTCTCTTATCCTCGAATCGAAAAGCGCATTACAATAAGCAAACCACAAAAATTTTCCATTCCTTCCTTTCATTCGACGTGCTATTACCCCTAGCATTTTTCAGCCTATTCAGAGTTGCGGTGGGAGAACTATCACTTCTTTTTATTACAGTTCTAGAACAGGCAGCCATTGTGAGATCAGAGCTGAAAAAGATAGTGTACTACAGGGGTGGCCAGGGGGCTAGTACAATATATTTCAAAAAATTACATCCAATAAACTTAATCGAACGGTAAAATGTCTTTTATCCGGAAAGAGCTAATTTGATCTTCTTTACTTGTAACTGTTCTTGAAAAAGAATGTAGGAAATACAGGTCACTTCCGCGTCTTCCCCATCCTTTAAAGTTCAAAGGTTACTACACATTGAACGTTAAATGACTGTCGAATTGGTTCAGCATCGTCTAGTAATCCACAAAACAAGTAACCTGTAGAAGTTACTATTGTGGTCTTCTGTACAGGGTGGCCACAATGTCCCTATGCATGCTAGTTCGAAGTTATCTGTGTATTGCCCTCCATTCTCCGCACAAAACTTAATTTTTCCTCGTGTTCTTCTGGACATCTTTCATGTCGACGGTATGAAGTCACTAAAACAGTCCCTGGCAGCTATTTTAGGTCTTCAACCGTCGTTAGGAGTAGTAGAGAAATTCGGCATAAATATATATTTCCGTGGAATCATTTTTGTTGTCGAAAAATCATGAATAGTTCTCACTGTTCGCAAGATTTTTGTTTGACTGGTCTTACACAACAAATATGAAACAAATAATCAACACAGGGCACACTCTTATCCACAGAGACTCTGTAGCAATTCTGTTTTGTAACACCGTGAGTGTGGCATTTGATCCGGCTCAGGACAGTGATCAGTGGCGGGCTCATTTTAACAGGGTAATGGACCTTCCCGAGTTCCATAAAACGTTGAGAAATTCTTGAGTAGCTGGAGACTGGTGACTTTTCAAGGAGTAGAGCCCACGCAGCAAAGCATACCACATAATTCAGACAACATAACAACAGTAACAATCGGCATCCTGGAAATAAGAAAGAAGATAAATTCGTGCTCAACAAACGGTTAACACAGAGGAACCTAACCAATAATAGAAGAATCAGATGAAAAGACGTGTGTCCTACTACAGCAACAGACATGTAGCCGAATACAGCGTACGACACTTTCAAATTAATTTTAAAAATTAGCAAACTTAATTTTTAATTTTTAACTTTTAGTTCATATATACAGAGTGTCCCAGGAGGAATGTGCCAGACTTCGGGAGGGTGTTCCTTATGTTAAAGTATGCCGATATAACCCAAAAAACCTATGTTCAAAGTTGAAGGGTTACGGAGGTAATGGCCCGAGAAAAGTGTGGTCTTCTGGCGGGTCCATGCACTGTACCTGTCAGTTGGCAAGTCTTATCGATGTTTGTCCTTGAGTGTGGTGATAACGGCTCACACCAGCCGCATACACTCGCATACCAGAATGCACAATCAGCCAAGTTACGTTAGTGCTTGCCATTCATGTGTCATGTATAGTGCTTGGAACCCAAAGACGACTATGACATGGCGTGCGAGATTTTTTTTATTCCAATTTAATGGCTTCATGTCACTCACAAGTTAGTTTGATGTTACGTACATTATTAACATTACAGAAACCACATATTCCTGGCAGTTTTAATATGTATTTGGTAACCAACAAGTGTGTAACACCTGTCAAATTCTCACAATTCTCTGGCCATTATCTCCGTAACCGTTTAACTTTGGACATAGGTGTTTTGGGTTATATCGGCACACTTTAACATAAGGAACACCCTCCCGAAGTTTGGTCCATTCCTCCTGGGACATTCTGTATATATATATTTTGCATTTAAATCAACGTCTAGCAGTTAGAATATAAATGTACATAGAAAGTAGTCATTTTAAGTCTATGTATGTAAATATGTATACACGCTTTACAATTAAATAATAGAAATGTGTAAATCACAACACCTGAGGATGATTCTATAAGGGTCGAAGCATGTAGTGGAACATAAGTTAATAAATTACATTTGCGTTGGCGGTGGAATGTGTATTATTGTTCTCAAGGGGGACTGAGCTCCACTGAGTTAGTCAGATTGTGGTACGTGGGTGCCAATCTTTCATAGTACTCGCACAGTGCCTCAACCTGCTATTTTAAATATGGCGGCTGCACACTCCTCCGAAACTTTCGAAATCATCTCCTATACGAAAAGCTTTCGTAACACAGGCGGCCTCAGTACGAACTTTCACAACCATGAAAGAAAAAGTTAAACCAGGAGAAAAGATTCATTCGAGGCTAACAAAATCTAATATATCTTCTACAGAAGTATAACTTTCCTCTCAGGATTCTCTGTTTCCTATTTCGCATTATTCATATCGGACGAAGGAACTTCGTACTATTTAGATCAAACAGAGGCCTTCAGGTACATCCAATGTAGCGGAGAAATGCCGGGCCAAGGAATGTTTCGGAAAACAGAAAGGAAACGTTCTAGTACGCAAGTATATTTCTGTGCACAATATTGAAACATGCTTGTAAGGCTTTGGTTGGGCCCCAAATATTATAAGTTATTCAAGTAATATGCTTAATAATGGAGTTATGTATTGAGAAAGTTTTTGGGTGTTATTTTTATAAAGCTGCCAATATCTGGAACATAGCGTCGAGCGGTAGAACCACTGAAGCTTGAAGAACTGGTTGGGATAACGCTTTATCGGGGAAAAGGAAATCATTGCAGAATGATAAGTAGAGATAAAAGGAGATATACTAGATACTGTATGTGAAAATGTGAGAACTACATTAAAACTTATCTTAAGGAAATAAAATGAGAAGTTGTGTGTTGAATTCAACCAACTCAAAGTAGAGTCAATTGACGGGCTCCTGTAAACATGTTATGGAGTAAATGATATAAACTCCGTCCCAAGTGCAAACAATATATGTCCTTGTTCTTGCTCTCCTTTACACTACATGTTTCGGCCTCAAACGGCCATCATCAGGTGTATACACTCACGTTGCTATTACACTGCACTCAGTTTAAAATTTAACATTTAAAAACACATTGTTCCTTTCGTTGTTATTATCAACATCCACTTCGTTGATATCTGTCTGGTTTAGAGATTATTTTTGTTACACACGTTAGCACTTATAAAATCTTTAGTTCTAATTTTAAAATCCTTTAAAATTTTTTCTCTAATTTTACAATTTAAAATTGTTAGGGTTACTCGCCCTATGTCTAAAGTGCTGCAGCGGCTAGTTCTTGTTTCCAGCACTGTACAGGTGTTATTCTGTGTAGTCTTCCTGTGTGCGTGCCGCTGCTATTCTTTAAAATTAGAACTAAAGATTTTATAGTGCTACTACAGGGAAATCAAAATTAACGTGTGTAAAATAATCTCTAAACCAGACAGACATCAACGAAGTAGATGTTGATAATAACAACGAAAGGAACGTGTTTTTAAATGTTAAATTTTAAACTGAGTGCAGTGTAATAGCAACGTGAGTGTATACACCTGATGATGGCCGTTTGAGGCCGAAACATGTAGTGTAAAGGAGAGCAAGATCAAAGACATATAATACACTGTTTGCACTTGGGACGGAGTTTATATCATTTATCGTACAGAGTGCAACAGGATGCTTAAATATAATAATGTTATGGAAACGTCGGGTTCCATATGCTGCCCCAAGTCCGTCCTCAATATCATGTTAGATCATTACGTAATTTTACGCATCACAAAAATACTGTCACATGTCTGGAATCCAGAAGGGTTACTTCCATGGTAACGCTAGAACAGACCGTTGCATAGCAGAGGCCGAGGTTATAAAAAGATTGAAGGCATTTGCCAAGTTAGTTGGAACCTAGACGCCATACGATATAGACAGAAGACAGCAAGAAGTCAGTATTGGGATAGGCGCCGCCAGAGACAGTTGAGACCCAACCAAGGCCAAGGATAGTTGAGACGTCGCATTGGAGTACTGGGCCAGAAGTCAAGTGATACTGCAAGCGGTAATAATTGTAAGGGGTGTAAGAGTGAGTGTCCAATAAAGATTCGCTAAATCCGAGACCCACGTGAAGTTATTTGTCGCGTGACATACCCAACACGTGACAATACGACTGCAGTAGTCGAGTGTAACTTGTTGCAGAATATAATTTCAATTTAATATTTAGCTCTTTCACCGGGAGTAAAGAAGCCAGGGCGTGAAGCTGACCACTCACCTCCAACTAGAGCAGAGGTCAAGTGTACAAATAAACAAACAAATTCCGTGGCCTGTAGTCCGCAAGCCAACTATACCGACCGAGCGGCGGCCTCTTGTTGGCGAAGTTAGTGCCAACTTTTGTTGATAGAGTGTGTGGAGTCGTCAGCGCAACGAATCTCCACGGCCGTCAATTTCGATTTTCTAGACCGGAACCGCTATTTTCTTGAAATAGTTCCTGAATTATCCTGACGAGGCTGAGTGGACCCCGTTCCAGACCCACTACTTCTCAGAAAATCTGGTAGCGCCCAGAATCGAACCCGGGACCTCTAGATCTGTATCCAAGAACTCTGACCACTAGACCACAGAGGCGGATCTATGTATCCACTCCCTCACGACGTAGCACTGTAACATTCGCAGCTATTCTGTTCAAGATAGGGTCCACGGCGTTTCTGCTCGAGAAACGTTACCCTTGGACGTATGAAGATATCAGTGGATCATATGGATCACATAATGTACTCATTGAGTGATTATTAATCAGTTGCTGTTGCCTGTAACATCGAGTAAAATGAACTGTGGTATACTGAAACGGTTGGGGACTGAAGATAGTTAGGCTTGTTTCAAACTAGTGCTACTTCTGGAGTCAGGAACGACTAAAGAAAGCGACTGTGATGTCAGTCGAGATATCCACTGTCTGACCGAGATACTAACTGTAATATTCACTGCAGTTAGTTGGAGACTGTCATTGGAACACCCCTGTTGTGTGGTGTGGGGTGTGAGGGGTATGAGGCCATAATTCACTGAGCCGACCTCAGAAGCAGTATTCGGACGAGGGTGGGTAGGAAAGTAGGGCAGTGAGCTAGATTCAGCGACTGCTTTGTGCCAGGATGTCTGCACGGCTATCATCAGTTTTTCTTTCGCCTGTCATTATCGGAGCAGTTCAATATGAATGGGATTATTGGTTTAACAGACCAAGTTGCCCAACAGATGAGAAAATGTGACACGTATAAGGTATTTGTTTAACGATGTTATTACAGCGAATTTAAGAGTTGCTTCAATATCCGCATAAAATATCACTGAAAAAATTAAAAAGATCATTGTGCTCACTTACACAACATGCCATGAAAATATCTGAAGTGTGGAGGTATAATTCCACAAATAATCAACCTCGGGATTAGATTGAAGTGGTTACCTTTAATCTCCGACTGCTTTATCCCGGAGAAAGGGCCCTTTGTACCCGTTGGGAGAAAGGTTTGGTGGGCCTCAGATCCGGTCTGAATATAGTGGAGAAGAGAGCAATGCATTTCCCTCTCCGGGAGTCAGACTGCAATTCATTGGTCGCCTAGCCCTAGTCTAGTCGATGTGCCGATTGAACTATCGCGTCTTCTGACAAACAATCGATCAGAGGCATAAAGTTTATTGAGCTTTAACGATGTAAATGTCAGACAGGTGTGTTTATGTCTGTTGGGGACAGGGTGGCAGTGAGAACCGGCACTGTAGGGTTCATACAGACTTGCATTATGAATCTTTCGGTTACTGCCCATAATACTGACACGCCTAAGTCAAAAATGGAGGAAAGAGGAGATGGCAGACAAACACAAAGACAGAAGCTTCTGATGGAAGAATTCAGTTCCTTCGGAACCACAAAAGCGATTATAAATAAAATTAAAATTACAAGATAAAAAGTAAGTAAAGCTATCCCTGTATAAGGCCGTGGAAATACGGTCGTGAGACGTCGAGGTTTCCACACATTTTCTAGACAATCGGCTCATAGATGACGCCGAGGTTATCAGCTATACCCACCGGCCGACCTTTACCACAAGGAAGATTCCTGGCACTGATTTCTGATAGAGACCGAGTCGACCACACGGCCATAATGGGGATAGAAGGATTAGATCAGTTGAAATTTCGAATGACCTGACCGGAAATCGAACCCGTGACCTTCAGGCTTGTAGCATAATGCCTCAACCAACGACGATACCGCGTGAGCAAGTTTACAAGATAATTATGGCTATATTCGCATGCAACACTGCTGTTTTAGCTTAAGAGAGTGTGAACAACTTATCATCATTCAATAGAGGGACTTAAAGCATGTTAGCAGTCGTCTTATAGAATATGCGATAGTAAAAGTGAAAGTAAAACATGGACAGCCTGATATATTTTGAAGAATTCTAGAGTTATTTAGCCCGTCGAATGTCAATCTGCGTTACAGAGGGACATGTCACCTCCATCTTCGGGGTCGAAGAATAAGCTAAGCAAGAAACCAGCAAGAAGCAGATGTGCAGCACATCTTCAGCAGACTGCACGGCATTATATCGCAGAAGGCAGAAAGTCTATATTCCCGCCGATATGAGAATCTCAAGTTCACCATGAGATTTTAGTTTAACAGCGATAATTATTGAACAACTCATTATGTGTTGTCTAATGATGCTGTTTTTTTCTTGGCACTACAGCCCCAGTGGGCCTAGGCCTACTTCCATGAACTTCTCCGTTCACTTTGGGTTTTCTAGATCTTACACATACGGTAGGACTCCTTCGGCGGGTTACCAGCTCGTCGCAAGGCCTCTACCTGTAGACAAACACAGAAAAACGCACACACACAAACTAAACATCCATGCCCGGAGTGGGATTCGTACCCACGATCCCGGCTTCCGAGCGAGTGAAGACAGTGCATGCCTTAGACCGCTCGGCTAGCGTGACCGGCCTAATGATGCTTGTCACAAACTAATTTTTAAATCTTACATGGAACATTTTTGTCTTCGTCCTCTCTGGTGTGGCGTGATTACAACCAGGTACACAGTGACGTCGGAATGAGATGTCAAACTACCATCTGATCGGTTCATACTAGAAAAAGAAATTTCGGAAAATATGCCACTAATTTAGACTGTATATTACCGAGAAAATATGTTTAATTTGGAGAGAGATGCCTATCCTTCTGATTTCTTAAATGAATCTTGCTTGTCGAGAGTTGTAACGCCTGATTTTAATTCCCTTTACATGAAGTTGCTGGACTCAATAACATGTAGGGTAAATGCATTCTGTTTCGTGGGCTCCATAATGGAACATTCTCTGCAGAACGGTTCAAACTAACAATGGAGTTTAATGTCTACCCCCGCTATGAATTTAGTTTTTCGTACCACGAAAGAAGATATAACGATACTGAGTATGTTTGCGCTACAGAATTCTTAAATGGTCCGAAAATATCATCCAGACACAAGGCAAACTTCCAATACTTCTGTTAAATATTGATTTCTGTTAAGAGGAACAATTTATCCACTTGGCAGGAAAACAAAAGCCCATAAACAGCTGTATGAAACCCATTACCGACGCATCAGCCCGTGAAGTTAATGAGAAATGAATTCGACCATCCATGTTTGCGAACAATTCTAAATAAAAAGGGAATTTACCATTATTTTGAAAACATCTGTAGTTTAATTACATATTTGAATTGACGTTCTCCAGTCCTCATACTGGTGTCCTGGGTTAGAACTCTGCCTCAGAAAAGGCACATTCTTTCTTTCATTGGCCTTTCAGGATACAAAATCATAATGTAAGCCTAAGTATTTACATTGTGAATCCGAACCAGATATAAATAAAGTTTAAGATCAAACTATTTTAGTCTCTAAAAATTCTTCAAAACTTTATCAAAATTAATTAAAACTATTTCAATATGCGGAAAATTAACATGCAATGTTTTTCAGACAGGATTCGAACACAGATACAGTTTCCTGATACCATGTGTAAATGAATCAAAGTGGGAATCACGGCCCTGTCCAATAACCGCTTTAAAGTGTCTATGTCCAGTGCCCTGCAGTGGCTTGAAGGAGAGGAAATACGAGTAAAAATTACTCGATATCACGTTACAAGAATAAACATTATGGCATCTGTAGGCTCTTGCTCTCACAGCGGTGGTTATGAAGAGATCTGTCTTCTGACGCCGTGTAACCCCTTAAAAGTCAACCGACGTTTCGTAGTAAAATGTCGCCTCGATTTTCAAGGTAGAAGAATGGGCAAAGAAATAAACCAACAACGAAACAGGCAGAAAGTAGAGCAGAGCAGCAAAGATACATGATTAATGAAAACGTGATTTCAAAGCACGCTTGGAGGACTATAACGCACATAAGAGTTTCGCTAATGGAATGCTTAGCTATGGAAACCACAGTTAGAAAAGGGAATTGTCAGGTTTCATCGTTGAAATTCAACACGCATTCCAATAATATATTCCATCCTAAATTGCTTCTTTTCTGTTGAGGAGATTAATTGGACTTACGAAGGATGAAGTGACAAAAGACTGGAGAATTCTTTATACTGAGGAGCTTTATAATTTGCACTCTTTACCATTTATTACTATCTATGGCTCTACAGTACTTTTGTTAGATCTTGGCGGCTTTTTCAGTTCCTTAATCCTATTCACAGTCGGTTGGACTCCTTGGACGAGGGATCAGCCAGTCGCAAGGCCGATACCTACACGCATAAAAACATAAACACAGAATAAAGGAAGACAGGCATCCATGCCATAAGTGGGATTCGAACCAACGATCACAGCGTTCGAGCTAGCGAAACCACATATTTCTAGGTTGACTGAATTCAAGGGAAATGGCATCGGCAGGGCATTTGGCACACGTGAGAGTTATCGAAATCACTGGGAAGACCAAGGCGTAGGTGGGTGGACAATATTAAAATGGATCTTAGATAGGATGGGATGGTATTGATTGGATTGATCTGGCTCAGGATAGGACCGGTGGAGGGCTCTTGTGAACACGGTAATGAACCTTCGGGTTCCATAAAATGCTGAGAAATTCTTGAGTAGCTGCACAATTGGCGGCTCATCCAGAAGGGCTCATCTCCATGAGTAAGTAAGTAAGTAAGTAAGTAAGAGAGTTATCGAAATGAGTACCTAGAGGAATCACTGGGGGATGTAACTACTTCACAAGGTTCATGGGCCGACTCTTGTGAATACGGTAATGAACTTTCAGCTTCCACGGAAATATGGAGAATCCCATGACTAGCTGAGTGACTATCAGCTTCTCAAGAAGGACTGTGCCCCATGGAGTTAGACCAATAACTTGACCCAAACCCTACCAACTGAGTCTCAGTCTTATGTTACGACCGACAGTCAGTCGGCCAGTCTGTTTTGGAATAATGCACCCATCGGGGGCTTACCACCAGATTTTTACTACTGTCAGACCGTTGTGGGTTTGTTGATATGGGGCGCTCTCTCTGACGAGAGGGTGGGTCTGTCGTTTATAATTTCTGCTGGCCCTTGCCAGCACATTCATTCTCGAGTACGAGTCCCGTTGGACTCGTGACCATATTTTAGCGTCTCAGATTCGAGACTTCCCTTTTCGTAGGCTGAAACGACTCGCAGGGTCACGGTGGAGGTATTCGACCCCTTCTCAAAGTCGAAGCCAAAGGGTGAGTTAATATCCTTACCATTTTACTCGTAAATAGGAGCTGTTAGTAACGTTGTGTTTCAATTTGTCCCACTCCAAATGGCTTCAACATTTTCCTCAGCAACTGTAACGTGTACCAGTCTAGACTATAGCAGATGTCCAGTATAAGCTTATTCGTCACAGTTGGACTTTTGATGAGTATCTGCGTGATATCCTTGTAGGACATTTGTCAGCTGTCACTGTCAACGAGGTGGCTTTCCACTTGCCTTGCTATTACCTGAGAGCAGTATACCGCTGCTTTCATCTTCATATGCTGTGCACTTTTCCTCTTTCCAGGCACTTCAGTCCCCCTTCCCCCATCTTTACATCATCTCACACGGCACAGAAATCTACTGCGCAAGATGCTAGGGGACACAGTACTAAATTCGATTCAATAAAAGGTGCGGGATATAGCAGTACGATAGGATTTTCTTTAACGTAACTGAACATCTTTCCAGCTCACAGGAATCCCCAGCAAGAGCATTTATACGTGCTCTCATGCTCTTTACGTTCCCTCATAGGTCCGGCCGCTGCTCTCTGTTCAGGAGCTGTCCTTCGCATATCAATTGATTTTCTTGTTTCTGGTCCAACTCTACATTGCGCTGAGAGCTTCATCTTAACGTAGCCACCCCCAGATTTAAATCTAATTTTCACTCTAACGCAGCCATATCTTATTTATTTTTGAAATTCCGACCATTGACAGTTATGCCCCTACTCACTTCTCCCCCAAGACTAATAGTCTATTGTACGTCCCCCTTTGATATTCTACCAGTCGCCATGCCCTACCGGTACTGGTGCGTACTATCAGCCCCGTTCAGCCAATGAGGTCGGCCCTCGGTACCTGATACTTCCCCCATCTACCAGAGGCATTGGAAACTACTTGGGCGGGAAACTTTTGCGTAATTTGGCTCAGAGGTCTCCTAAAGACATGAGGATGTTTTACGTGCCGTAAATCTACGACACGGACCCATGGCTTAAAGTCCCTCCCGGAGGACTTGTTCCCTGAATTTTTCCGCCCTTAAAAATTCCACGACCTCCGCTGGGTTTGAACCCGCGTACCTTGAGTCATGAGGTGGGAACGTTACCCCTAGACTACGGAGGCCGCTGTCGGCGAAGTTAATGCCAAGTTTAGCGGATAGAGGGTGTCACGTGGTCAGCGGAACGAATCCCCACGGCCGTTAATCTCGGTTTTCTAGACCGGAGCCGGTAGTTCCTTGAAATAGCTACTCAATTACCCTCACGAGGCTGAGTGGACCCATTCCAGACCCACTGCTTCTCGGAAAACCTGGTAGCGCCGGGATTCGAACACGGACCTCTGGATCTGTAACCAGGAACTCCGACCATTAGACCATAGACGCGGTCTATTCGACAAAGGTACAAGAAAAATAAATCAAGCAGTCCTATCACATATTGGAAATTTACGGAGAAGTAAAAGTTCAACTAAACGTATTAAAGTCTGGCATTAAAATAAGGAGGATTTTCAGCTTCACGCCCTAATGACTTTACGTCCATGGAAATCCCCACCCAGATGGATGACCACGCATTTCGTGTGGATATGGCGAAGCAAATATCTCTGTCCTTGGTCACCACACTGATTAATCTATCTGGTCTCATAGATTTCAATTATGTAACCCAAAAATAAATCATTCCATAACATTCCATTCCGCACTGTCCTGTCGCTTGTCATGCTGTCATCAGTCATGTATAAATAATTAATATATAACGTCGAATATAAGAATTGACATACAATATATGGAAAGAGAATTTTGTCCTGATTTTGTACAATATTCTTCTTCTTTACGTCGAGTTCAATTTAAAGAATCCATGCAGCTTAAAACATCTGAGAGGAGAGTTATTTCTTCAGCACACAACATCTCTCTAGAATAAACACAGATTTCTGAAGAAATGTAGCGAACGTAAAATCAATACAGAAGTGAAGTGACGCCTAAAGAACGGGCCTTTACATTCCTGGGAAACATGCATTTTTAAAAGATTAATTTAAAGTGAAAACATACGAGAGATGAATAAAGGGTGAATTTACATAATTCAGTACACTTAAAATTAATTAACTTCTTTAACAACAATGTTCATAATGCTGAGAATCGAATACAAGTTTTTAGAACAGTTCGAGAAACTGATTACTTCAAGTTGCTGCATAAATGAGACTACGTCACATCAAACAGCACACTCGCATGAGAGCTGAACCGCGAGATGCGTGTAACGAAGCATAGAGGTCGGTTTTAGGCACTGAAGGAACTACGGAAAGGTCTCAAAGTCTATGAATAGCTGATGTACTGTCTCACTGTTCACCCAATTCTTCCTCCAGTATCTGACATACGCAAGAAATCTAATCAGTAGTTGACCTGTTACGTCGACACTGATGATCATCAATCATTTCATCTACATACGCACTTAACCTTGAGAGCAGAACACTGAACAAAATTTTGCATGAGTTGATGACAGTGATATCCCACGATAATTACTGCAGGCAGTTTCAATGTCCTTCTTGTAAATTGGTACAATAATAAACTTCTTTCACTGATGAGTCAATTATTTCTTTTCCTAATACAATTAATGAGTTTATGGATTTCAGACCGTAATATTTCACCTGCTGCTTGAATCAGTTCTGCCACAGTTTGTTTACCACGTGGCGATTTATACATTTTCAAATTTGCAACAGAAATTTTAAGCTCACTAGGACTAGTATCAGGTACTAACGGCTCAGCAGTATGCATTTCTATCTGCCTAACATCACTGAACCTATGAATATTTTAGAACTGAGAGAAGTAGTTCTTCCGCCTGTTCAAAATGTGGGAATCTGTAAGCAGATCACCATTCTCATCCTTCACTAAGTTACTTCTAGGGTGGTAACCCCTCTTATATACATTTATTCCTCTATACAGGTCTCTAATATTCTTATTCTTACTGTTCTTTGCAAACTCGTCAATTTTGTCTTTTAGATATTCCCTCTTTTTAAATGTCTGCTGGTTTCACGTCTTATATTGTTCAGATTATCCCCATTTATTTCGCTTGGAGCCTGTACCCATTGCAATTTGCTTGTTTCCTTTTGTCTTATAACTTTCAGCATCCTTCGTTGAACCATAACATGTCCTATTTCAGTTCATAGTAACACAGAATCTCTTTGGCTGAAATTGTTATATTCACTCTAATAGTTCCCAAGCTCTATTAATACCCACCTCAGTGTCAAGTTTTCCAAAGCTGCGAACCTATTTGACATTTCAATACGATACTATTATTTACCCTTTTTTTTTCTGTGGCGCTACAGCACCAATTTGGGCCTAGGCCTACCTCCATGAAACTCTCCGTTTCACTTCGGTTTACCAGATCTTAAACATTCGGTAGGACTCTTTGGGCGAGTGATCAGCTCGTCGCAAGGCCTCTACCTGTAGACAAACACAGAAAAACGCACACAAACATCCATGCCCTGACTGGGATTCGAACTCACGATCCCGGCTTCCGAGCGAGCGAAGACAGTGCATGCCTTAGACCGCTCGGCTACCGTGACCGGCATTCTTTACCCTATACTTCGTTTAATTTCTTGTGATTGGACCTCTACGTATATTCTGTGCGTTGTTTGTTCATTCACTGCAAGTCTCTCCTTAACATTTCCACCACCAGGTAGTGGTCAGTATCACAATCTACACTGAACGATCAGACATCAAGTATACTTAAATGTCGTCTACTGTCTATCAAAATGTGGCAGATTTGATTGTGAGTCTTTCCATTAGGAGATGTCCAAATAAATTTATATCATTACGATGCAGAAAATTTTAATTTTTAACGGTAATATTTTTGGATTACGACAAAGTTTACTATTCTTACTCTACTATTATTAATTTCGTATAAACTCTCATTCCAATTGTTGGTTTGAAAATATCTTCCGTACCTACTTTGGCATTGAAATCTTCTTCTTTTTTTTCATGTGGTATTTAGGGAATTTATCGAATACACGTTCTAGTCCCTAATAGAAGCTGTCCGTCATATCATAGATTTTATCCTCTGTTGGGACATGAACGTTCAGAACGATGATATCACACCATCGACCTCTTTGTATTATGTATGAGATCCTATTACTAACGAAATGTACCCTCTTAACTGCTCATGTGATTCTCTTATGTACAAAAACCTGTACCTCGTTCATTATTCTCACTCCCCTTTCCATAGAAAAAAGAAGTATATTTGCCTGGTGGTTCGATGTCACCTATGTCCCATCTGACCTCCTGTACTCCTACTAAACCTGACTGACATTTTGAGATTTCTCTCATGAGCTAACCTGCTCTGTACAGACTTCCTTACATTCCAAGTACCAAATCTCACGTTCATTTTCCTTAGCTTAGGCCGTTTATCCAAATAATCTGTCCAAGTCCGAGGGCCGTTGTGACATTTCGTAACAATCTTATTTTTTGTGGTGAGGAGTTGCTAGTCCCATGCCCAAACCCCAAGCTGTAGAACCACTCCTTGTCGGCTGTCCGCGATTGTACCTTCCATATCTGGAGGCGTCTCCTCTATCCGCAACCTAAGGACGCGCCATGCCGTGGTGACAAGGGACCCACTTGTCGTGGGAATAAATTATACTTAAGAAATATAAAATAAAAAGAACACTGTACCTGACTCCAGTAACCCCCCCCCCCTTTCTTGTGCTGACCATCCGAGTCTGTTCACAAGAAAATGGCTACAGACCTAAGGAAAACAAGGGGAACCAGTTCCTTCTAATGACATAATATCAACTTGTCAAGAGTTCCTTAATAAGAGGATTTCAATTTTTCTCATGAGCCGCAGGAGTGGTGCCAACATAACCACGACGACAATGATAACGACAAAGACAGTAAAAATCCGTTGAGATAGCGGGGAAGAGAAAGGTACAAAAATATTTGTCATAAGAGAGAGAGAGTGAAAACAGACGAAATATTCCAAGGTTGTTTTCACCATCTCAAGCAGAAAGGTAGAAGAAGCGTCTATCTACACGTTCTTGCTATAATTTACAAAACTACATAACAGCGGTAGCGTAGTTGTTTGAGGGGCTATGCTAAAAGCCGGAAGGTCGCTGGTTCAAGTCCCGATGAGGTCATTGCATTTTCTTCAATAAACCTAATCCCTCCAGCCGCACTACCGCCCCGAGGTTCACTCAGCCTCTAACAGAAATGAGTATCAGAAAATAATTAAATAATTTTCCTGGGGAGTAAAGCGGGCCGGCGCGCAATGCTGACAACCTTACCGCCATCGTTGAGCCAATTGTCTAGAAAATGTGGTACCCTCAACGTCTCACAATCTTATGGGCCTTCAAGGTCTGGTACAGGGATAGCTTTACTTACTTTTTTTACATTCATAACAGCAAATTTTACATTGCATTAAATGACAAATCATGAGAGGCGAGTTGGAAATAATTCGAGGTGTATCCAAGAAGATCTCTGGTGGGACTGTAGAAAACCACAAAGAACCTCGGTCTAGAACAGTCTGCAGGCCTCACAAATGTGACGTGAGTACCGTAAAGTAAAAAGAGTAAAATTAAAAGTAAAAAAAAAAGTAAAGCTATCCCTGTAACAGGCAGTGAAGGCCCATAGGGTTGTGAGATGTTGAGGGTTCCACATTATCTAGAGTATCTAGACAATCGGCTCAAAGATGGCGGTAAGTTTGTCAGCCTTACGCGCCGGCCTCGCTTTATTGCTCAAGAAAATTATTTAATTAATTAAGTAATTCTTGGTACTCATTTCTGTTAGAAGCTGAGTCAACCCCAGGGCCATAGTGCCGCTTGAAGGATTAAGTCAAAGTTAGTAATGTACGATTTATTTACATGCCTTCAAATTATTTATTTATTATTAATTCACTTATGTATTTACATATGAAATGGTTTCTCTGTTTCTTCACGCTTATTTACTGATACTTCTATTGGCCCAAATTATACAGTGTTCAAAAGTGTAAGGATTAATGGCTACTGAATTGAAAATCATTAAGAATCTAGGTCAGGACAGCCGGACTGCGGGACGAAGCTGCACCTGGTTCCTGGCGAACTGCCAGCCACTCGACAGAAAGATAGAAGATAGCTGTGATAGTGATTATGATTTTAATATCAATTGCAGTGCCAATAACAGTGAGATTAATCATGAATATTACAATGATCTTTATAGACATAGCAGCTCTGAAGGGAACTTATGAGTCATGGGAGTAAGGTCCGACTCTTCAGACAGAGCATTCTTGAAGCGTTTTATATTAACTTGTAATGTTTTGACACCTGAGATTTTGTTCCTACATAAATTTCCATCAATTGCATATGTTTTGTAAATTCTTATATACATACATATATAGCACTGAAATGAAACGATGGCTGTGATGAGACTTCACCGTAAAAACACGATGCGTGCCACTTACCAGTCTTGAATGCGAGCGCTAAATGAAAAGCACCGTAAAATACGGCGTTGTTAACGTTGTTTATTTAAAATGTTACGAACAACGAGTTCATATTGTAACGTGTTTCGTTACTGAAGACGCCGTACGGATTGTTAATTGGTTTATTTAACAACCTACAAGTATCGGTTACAATTAATTATAACAACGTTACGGGTTTACACAATTTACAAACCCTTCACACAAATCGATTCACTCTGTTACGATTCACTAGTTACAATTGAACTCGGTGACTAATACAATTCAATTCAACTTGTAGGCAGCTGTATTGAGAACTCGTTCACTCCTGATCACACACTGACTTCCAGCTGCTGACTAACTGCTCAGCCGGCTTTTATTCCGTTCGCTGTTGCCTGTTGTCTGTATCAACTGCGGCGTTGCGTGCCTCGTCACAGTAGGAAGCGGTACCATGAGTTACGTCACCGCGAGGAGAGACGGGGTGTTAACTGGCTTATTACCGTAGCAACCGCTGTTTACTCGCTTTGCCTAGCAACCAGCGTGTTTGGACTCGGCTCACTTCGGCTCCGCTCGGCACGTCACGGCTGGCGGGGAGGGAGGGGCATCATCCATAGCGCAACACGTCACACTATTGCTACAGGCCAATGACTAAGTAATAGCTCTTTCCAGTGGCCCTAGACAGGCGCTTTTTTTGCAAGGTGATTTTAGCTACATTTTAATTTAGAACTGCTTTGATTCGATGGCTATATTTTCTGCAACGACTATTGGAAACCTACACTTTTTCTTTGGAGTGAGGGACAAAGATATTAACACACAAACTGCAAGAATAGTTTGTTACATGGTTTCGTTGAGGCCGTGCCATAGCTCAAGCGGTTAGTTGCTGGCTTCCCACCGCGGCGGCCCGGGTTCGACCCCGGGTCTGGTCAAGTGGGATTTGTGGTGGACAAAGTGGCGCTGGGGCAAGTTTTCTCCGAGTACTTCGGTTTCCCCTGCCAATCTTCATTCCACCAGTTGCTCCACAATCATCCTCATCTATCATCTGGGGCTGGTAAAATAGACCAGATGTGGCCACAGTACAAGGGACTTAGTCCCACCCCACTAGCATTAAAAAATTACATATTTTCGTTTCTCAGATCCGGACAATTCTTGCTTGGTTCATTCTTCGACCCTGAAGATGGAGGCGACATGTTCCTCCAAAACGTCAGTTGTATACAACGCAGTACACGGCGTTATATCCCAGAAAACAGAACTACTGAGACGAGGGAACATTTCTTCTTTTTATTTCGGATATCTTGATTTGAGAACTACTTAACCTCACCTCACGAGAGGTATTTAATGTCTTCATTTCAACGGGAACTTTACAGTCTGATCACGAAATGAAAGCCAGGATGTAATGGCAGTACCGTGTTGTAACGTGTGTCCTGGAAAACGGTTAGGTTAGTGGCTATTACACGTAAAGTGACACACTACTTGCTTGGAACGAATGATCAGCATGCTGGCTCTGTGTCACAGACAAAGAACGCATTTCAGCTCAGGCAAAGACAAACGGGAATACTAATTGTGTGCTCGAAATTAAAGGGAATTTCTAGAGTGGTTTTAGGCCGGCTATGTTACGTATGTTACGTACTATGTTACGAATACATACCGATTTTTTTAGATTCTTTGGTATCACGAAGATTTGGAGACATGAATCTTTAACTCTCCGAGATTTTAATATACCAGCGTACAGTTTCGAATTTTTGATTAATGAAAAATATGTGTGCAAAAAAAAAAAAATTGAAAAATTGTGTTCTCGATAAATTCTGTTTTAGACTCTCAGTTTATGAGCTTACTTAGACCATTCTTTTAATTATCTACTGGCTCTGACTTAATACTTTTATCAGGCGTACTTATAATACTGTCGCGTGTTGGGTATATAACGCGACAGATAACTTCACGCCTTATTGGATATAGCGAATTTTATTTCACATTCGCTCGTACAATCACACAATTTACAGATTCACAATTACTGCTATCTGCAGTATCACAAATACTAGACTGCAAATGCCAGAATACAACTGACTGGTTGCTGGCTAACTCGTTACTCTCCGCTGGCTAGATTGAGAACTCAGAACTGACTGCTGGCTAACTCGGAACTGACTATGAATAGCCTTCGCTGCTCCGTATCTAGCCTCATTCCGGACAACGCAGAAAACAGCCACGTAATAGGCACCATTGTTGTCTGGCGCCGTGGTTACCGGTGCTACTGGTAACGCTGTCGGGAGTTGTCTCTCGCAACCACTGTTTACCCGCGTTGCATAGCGACGAGTGCGCCGGGACTCGGTTCGCTTCGGCTCCGCTCGGCACGTCACCGCCGCCGGGGAGGGGGGGAGTGGTGTCCTGCATAGAGCGACACGTCACAATACGTTTAAAGATTAACATGTTATAGTTTCCTCTTGTTTTTCGAACACATTCATAATATGGAAGGTGTTCCTGCGACCTGTGGAAAATTAAGCCTCTTAATGTGTTTCATGAAAGAGGTAGATGAAAAAAGATTTTCATTTTTTCCATTTTATCTCTTCAAATTGATTAATGGTTATGTGCTACACCTGAACATACTTGAGACACTTGTGTTCAGCAATCTGATTGCTGATTCCCGCAACATGTTGAAGAAGTGGAAGGATTACTGAGCCATTAGTACATGGGACTAGTCCTTTTGACGTTGATATTGCTACTGTGATATTCAAAACGTATAAATCGTCACGTATTGATCTAATTCAAGCACAACTCATTAACCATAGATGGAATAAGAAAGAATTGCCTCATCGTCGGAGGAATCTATTATTCTGAAAATTTACAAGAAGGGTAACATAACTGACAGTAGTAATTACAGAGATATATCATTGTTATCAATTTGGATACAATTATTTTATCCAGCAACCTTCACTCAAAAAGTTGAGTTCATAAATTCCGTGGTTTTAGTCCGCAAGCGAACTATACTGACACAGGGACCGCCGCTTGTTGCCGAAGTTAGTGCCAACTTTTGCGGATAGAGTGTGTCACGTGGTCAGCGCAACGAGTTGATACCTAGACAAAATTACTGGAGATAGTCAGTGTAGGTTTCGACGTAACAGACCATTACTGATCAAACTGTTTGCATTCATCAGGCACCGGAGAAAAATGGGATTAAAATGGAGAGTACAGACGTCAAGAAAGTATGATTCAGTTAGCTGCCATAAATTAACAGTGAACTGTGAGAATTCGTTTATTATAAGTGAATCGTTCGTCACAGTCTTCATTGTTCCTCTTATAATTCCTTCTGCCAAACGAGTCTGTTTAGTCTGGGTACACGTGCGAGTATGTTCTTGCAATGTTGTTATCTAATTAAGCAGCAAACCGATTAAATTCTAGCTCCATAATGGAGAATGAACCCTGGAGAGCGAACCTAATGCCATGGCGAGTTCAGATTATTGTGCCAGGAAATAAGGTAGGCATATGTCACAAAATTAGAAGGTTTATCGTACTAGACTTTCTAGTGTTTTAATTATCTCCTTCCAGAGAAAAAACGATAATTTTTTATTTTTTACTTTCGTCTCCAAATTATTTTTTACACTATATGAAATGTGTTGAGCAATTACTCCATGACTCGAACCCATATCAATTCCACTTATTTTTAAACACAAATATGGGAACATATTTATTACTTTAAATTTTTATGTAACTAATTCTATTTATAATTACGTGTATTTTCAAGAAAATATTTTCCTTGATAAATCTATCTCTTATACCTAGTGTGAAATGAATCTGTTTTATGGGTGCAATTTCCCCCCCCCCCAAAAGTGGTTAATTTCTTTCTTTCTGACAACAAGTGTGTCAGAAAGACGGACCACATTGTAATGACAGCTGTTATCGAAATTTAAAATCGCCATTGTGTCAAGCTCTTGGCTTAAAATTTCAAGGGGGTTCGTGAACAGAATCATAAAGCAAACGTTACGAAGTGAGAATTCGTTCGGCTTGACACGTACGTACTACAATGGGTTGACAAGGAAACTGTTAGCTTCACTGCACCCTGCTATAGAAAAGGGCTCAACCACTGTGAAATCGAAACATAACCCACCGAGCTGGATTTCTGGATATGAATTGAAAGGAACAATACAGGTTTTTACTTCCCTTTCATTCGTTATATGCAAAGTTAGAACCAAAATTCAGACCACATTCTGTTATCATGACGCATTTTAATATCCCAAAGATTAAACTGCGTAAGCCGCAATAATAACAATACTTCTACTCTACATATGTTTTTAAGGCGGCATTATGTAACTTTCTCATTAAAACTGAAATTCGGTGAATTATATTCATAGAAAATAATAATTTCGAACTGTGAATCATATTGTGACGTGGATAGCGCAACAGGAAATAGGGGTCACGTGAACTCTGAGGTCTCGCGAGTGACGTCACATATCCCCACTCCTTTCAGCATTATGTAACTCTCGGAAAACACCCCCCCCCCGCGGTGACGTAACAGCATAGGAGCCATTGCTAGGGTAACAGGACAGTAAACACGCCGCCCTCGCCCCGCGGTGACGTAACAGTACTTCCAACTGTGACGTAACAGGGGACATCGCTGTTAACACGAGGCAACAGGGAACGGTATAAAAGGCCGGCTGAGCGGTGTGTGAATCAGAGTGTGTGATTAGGAGTGACACACTGTGGATCGTGAAGTCGCCGAGTGTAGCGGAAGTCTAGCAGTCGCCGAGTCGGGTTGTATCGAGTGGATAGCAGTCAGCTTTCAGCCTTGGAAGAGATGAAGTGAAGTCCAGCAGCAGCGAGTTTTTATTAAGTTGTATCGAGTGTAAAAGCGAAGGAGAATAGGACGTTTTGACCACGTTGTATGATTAGTGTCTGTATATACAATATTGCGAAATCACTTTGATAGTGTAATAAGATGAAGTGTTATTACGAAGTTCTAGGAGTTCTGAAAGATGTAAATGACGATGAACTTAAAAAGGCGTACAGGAAACTAGCTTTAAAGTGGCATCCAGATAAAAATCCTAATAGTGCTACAGAGGCCAAGGAGCAGTTCCAACTTGTGCAACAAGCATATGAGGTATTGAGTGACCCCCATGAACGGTCATGGTATGATTCTCACAGGGAATCCATTCTCAGAGGAGCTGGAAGCGATTATAAGGATGATAGTCTTGATGTTTTTCTTTACTTCACACCTACGTGTTTCAAAGGTTATGGTGACGATGAGAATGGTTTTTATGCAGTGTATAGGGAGGTGTTCAATAAACTGGCAGCTGAAGATTCAGAATATATGACAGATGAGGATAGTGATTTTGAAGTACCAAGCTTTGGAGACTCAACGAGTCCCTATGAAGATGTAGTACATCCATTCTATGCACACTGGCAAAGTTATTGTACAAAGAAATCATATGCTTGGTTAGATCCATATAATATCAGAGATGCTCCAAACAGGTGTCTGATGCGTGCAGCAGAGAAGGAAAACAAGAAAGTCCGTGATAAAGCGCGTAAACAACGAAATGAGGAGGTTCGAAACTTGGTGGCATTTGTTCGCAAGAGGGATAAACGAGTCCAGTCTTTTGTAAAATTGTTGGAAGAACATGCAGCAGAAAACGTGAAGAAAGCAGAAGAACGAAGAAGGAAGCACATAAAGGAAAGACAAGAAGCAATGAAAAATTATAAAGAATCAGAATGGACAAAGTTTTCAAATATTGAAAAAGAACTTAAGGCAATTGAAGCAAATCTTGCAGCAGAATTTGGGGACAGTGATATATCTCTAGGTGGAGAATCTGTAATTGACAGGGAAGAAGTAATGGAAGAAACTGTAAACTCATTATACTGTATTGCATGTAACAAAGTTTTCAGAACTGAGAGAGCATTTTCAAATCATGAGAACTCTAAAAAACATAAGGACAGTGTGGAAGTTTTGAAAGCACTGTTAGTGGAAGATGAGCTAGCTGTGTTAAGAAGTAAACAGAAGGTTGAAGATTCATCTTATGAGTGTACACAGATTACCTCTGTAAATGAACTTTCATCAGATTCTGATATACATTCTGAAGATGAATCAGAAGAATTAGAATTTGTAGAAAGGCAGACAAAAAAGAGAAACAAAAAGAGGATACCAAATATTTGTAGTGTTACTGTTGACAATGCTTCAGATATTGAATTTCAGATGTCTTCAGGATGGTCTAAGAAGCAACGTAAAAAGCAGCAGCGCATGATGCAGGCAGAGCAGAATACATCATCTGATGGCAACCATGAAAGTGAGGCTGAGAATAATGATGTGGACAACATTGCAATGGAGGAGGCAACTGAAGATTTTGGTACTTCTGCACAGGAAATTGAAAGAAAGAAAACTAAAGGCGTAAGAAAGGGAATGAAAGTAAGACTATTAAAGGAAAGGGAAGTTAATAATAGGAAGGAAGTTGGCGATAAAATAAAGGTAGAAGGAAAAGCTGACGAAGTTAAAATAAAGAATAAGAAAGCTAAGGGGGTGAAAAAGAATGGCAAGAAAGACGGAAGTGTTAGTACTGATTATGTCCGAGATCTAAATCATTGCTGTGTTACATGTGGCTCTGAATTTCCATCTAAGAATAAATTGTTTGATCATCTTAAGAAAACTGGCCATTCAGTATCCATCCCTCATTTGGCAGGCACACCTAAGGATAGAGTGGAAGTCTAGCAGTCGCTGAGTGAAGTTGCAGTCTAGCATTGGCCGAAGTTAGTTAGCATTAGCAGTCGGTTTCCGGCCTTCAGAGAAAGAGCAGTATTCAGTGTGATTTGAAGGCCAGCAGCTACGAGTTGACTTGTGTCGAGTGAATGGAAGTGACTACAACAGAAGAAGTAATTGTGATACTGCAGATGGCAGTAATTGTGAAATTGTGAATGGTGTAAGTGTAAGAGCGAGTGTGGAATAAATTCGCTAAGATCCAGAACAGCGTGAAGTTATTTATCGCGTTACATACCCAACACGTGACAATTTGGTGTCAGAATGGTTTACTCACTTAAGCACGCCACAAGATGGAGATGGAAAAATTAATCGAACGCTTTCTGGTAAGAATGTACGCCGATAGGAAGACTGCCAAAGAAGAAATTATGGCCATCCAGGCGAAGGCAGACTCCGATAGGAAGACTGGCAAAGAAGAAACGCTGGCAAGAATGGACGCCAACATGAAATCCTACCAAGAAAAGGCAAAGCCTGACAGAAAACCGGGCCAGGAACAGCTACAAGAGACTCTAAAGAGGATAATCGAAAAAATGACGTCGATTACCCAAAAGGAGACAATAGCCTACCGAGAAAGGACGGAGGCGCATCTACAAGAGGAAAAGCCTATCTCACTGGACAGGAAACCTGAGGCGGCGGAAGAAGAAGTCCCCAAAGTAGACGCCGAAGTAATGCCCGTCGGCGAAGAAGAAAAGGCGTAAGGACCGAAAACTGGTCGCGGAGTGCCGCCGCCAGATGAATGAACGGACCCAGGGTCAGGATGGGTGCCGAAGAAAAGGACTGGCCGTAGCCAGAAGAGGGACGAGCCGCCGTGTGAAAGTGATATGGCAGACTTAGAAAAGCGACAAGAAGATGTCCCGCCGTGCAACAGTGGCACGACTCAAGAGAGATATCCTCAGGGCTAACAAGACCCAGAAAAGTGTCGAACGCGGAAGGAACCGGCCGCTGAGAGAATCAGGATGACCCGCCGCGCAGAAGTGGTACGGCGTAAAAGACACAGGGACAGAGACAATGCTGCAGCAAGATCCCAGAGAATACAAGTGCTCCGGAAGCGACGTCTAGTGCACCCGGGAGACAACAGAAGAATAAGGAGCCGAAACTTCAAGGAACCCATTCCTAAAAGCATGAAGATATTACGAGGCCCTTGGACAAGCTCTCGAGTCGGAGGGCGTGAAGGGAACCATCTGAATTTCCAGTAGATCAAGAGAGGTGAAACACTGGACACTGTGGAGGGGTCGACGCCCCCGAAACGGGAAAAATGGAATAGCACAGAGGAGGAGCCGGTAACGTAAAAGCACCGGTTTCCCCAACGAGAGTGAATGAGGAGTGAATGAGCGACGAATGAATGTGAGGCGACGGAATCAACAACTGCGGGACCATGGAGCTGCTCGGGACGAGCACCTTGAAGAAAAGGGTCGGAGGTAGCTCCCTGAAGACGAACACCAACGGGAAGAAAAAGGAACGGGGATGTACCGTTAGGCTGTTCGGGACGAACAACCTTTACAAGGGAACGGTGTGACGCGGATGGCGCAACAGGAAGTAGGGGTCACGTGAACTCTGCGGTCTCGCGAGTGACGTAACATACCCCCACTCCTTCCATCATTATGCAACGTTCGGTAAACACCCCCCGTGGTGACGTAACAGCAGAGCAACTGTGTCAGGCAACCATTGCCGCGGTGACGTAACAGCATAGGAGCCATTGCTATGGTAACAGGCCAGTAAACACTCCCCTCCCCCGCGGTGACGTAACAGCACTTCTCACTGTGACGTAAAAGGGGATACCGGTGTTAACTCAAGGCAACAGGGAACGGTATAAAAGGCCGGCTGAGCGGTGTGTGATTAGGAGTGATCGTGAAGTCGCCGAGTGCAGCGGAAGTCTAGCAGTCGCCGAGTCGGGTTGTATCGCGTGCATGGCAGGGACTCCAGCAGGAGAAGTAATTGTGATACTAAAGTTGTGAATATGTAAAAGCAGTAACTGTGAAACTGTTGGAATAAATTCGCTGGATCCAAGACGGCTTGAAGTTATTTGTCGCGTGACACATACCCAACACGTGACAATATATTATACCGATTGTCCTACAACGATTCGTATTTCCGTACTTACAGGTAATGCAAGGCCGCGCTATAGCTCATGCGGTTAGTCGCTGGCTTGTCACCGCGGCGGCTCGGGTTCGATCCCGGGTCTGGTTAAATGGGATTTTCTGGTGGACAAAGTGGCGCTGGGGCGGGTTTTCTCCGAGTACTTCAGTTTCTCCTGCCAATCTTCATTCCACCAAATTCTCCATCATCACAATCACCCGGGGCAGGCTACAATAGGCCAATCAGTGGCCGCCGTGCCGAGTGGACCCAGTAGGACTACACCCCCCACCACTAAGAGAATTTAATTTTTTACAGGTAATGCAACCCAGTTCTATAATATACGAGTACATTACCTCATGTTACGACATTGTAAGTTCTGTCATATCTATGGGGAACTGATAAAGACAACGTGACACAAAATTAGAAGTGTGACACAGCTGGAGAAATCTATTCTATCTCAAGAAGCTTACAAACACTGTTCATTAAAGCAAATGAGAAACTGATATAAATTTGCGAAAGTTTGAGATTACCATATAATTGTTCTAAAGTTTCCTGCCATAATTCGGCAGACAATTTCTGAATATTCAAATGATCTAAATGAGATTCCCACGGAGACATAGTGGTAAACACTCGAAGGAACAGGGATGCCATAGGGCAGCACAATTGCACGTCGCGATGCAAGGTAGAAATCTGACGATTCAATTCAGATTCTTTCAGTATTTCAAAGACATTTATTTCTTTTTTTCTATGAAGTAACCACAGAAGGTAAGAACTGTTCGGGTAGCAGGATTTACGGTGACGGTGTAGCACGAACAATAAAAGGCGTTTCGATTGTAGGAAGAACCAAACACTAATGTCTCCCCTTCATTGCATTACAACGCTGATATAATAATGTGACGCACATGACCATTGCTAGGCAACCGCTCTCAACAACAGCACATCCATTGCTAGGTAACGAACCAATAAACAGGCATTCTAGGAAAACAGAAGAATCGTGTTTTCCATGGGGGTCCGTGCCCAGGAAATACAAGAGGTCGAATTGTCGAAGCTGGCAGCTGTAGGAGTACAGAAGAGTACGGTGGAGGAGACTGGAGTACAACGGAGAATGAGAAAGAGGACGAGAAGAAGAAGAAGAAGAAGAAGAAGAAGAAGAAGAAGGAGAATAGAGCGTGTCCTAGTGATTTGTGAAGTAGGTAGAGTAGAGATAGCGCTATAATTTATTGTGAATAAGGGATATTGTAAAAGAAGGCGTCAATAAATCCAAACATGGAATCAAAACCCCGATATCACTAGTGATGGAATCCCGGACAGGTGACAATAACACAAATAATAATATCGAACATCGAGGTCGTGCAGCAAGGGGCCTGATTTGCATGTTCGCTTCTACTGAACATTATTCTGACTGAGGTTTGTCTTACACTTACTCACTTATTCTAGTTGAGTGAGGTAGTGACTTGAAACAGGAGACAACAGCCCCCTTGCATATGTTCTCCAAATTTGCAGTGCATAATAAGCCCTTCACAACTTCAAAGTAAATATGTTGTCATTGAAGCGTCATTACATAATCCACGGACCAAGAATAAGAGGGAGATTGTCTGGGCATGTGGCATGCATGAGACAGACTATAAATTCATATACAATTTCGATCGGAAAAGAAAGAGGTCATTTGGAAGATCTTGGCATCGGTGAGAGGATGATATTAAAGTGAATCTACAGACGTATGAAATAAGAGTCTTCTGAATTCACCTGACTGAAGAGAAAACCCAACTGTGGATTATTAACGATGGATATAACCTTCGGGTTCCATAAAAGCTGAGGACCTATCTGCTCAGAGA
The DNA here is from genome assembly GCF_002891405.2 of Cryptotermes secundus. Lineage (NCBI taxonomy): Eukaryota > Metazoa > Arthropoda > Insecta > Blattodea > Kalotermitidae > Cryptotermes > Cryptotermes secundus. Next base: position 692,475 of record NW_019732379.1, on the reverse strand, counting down.
TATTTAGTTTATAAAGGGAATTTCTACACCACCGAGTTAGATGGCTACTCAATATTCCTAATATTGATTAGAATAAGCACAAGATCGGTTTAGCATTAAGCTTAAAATTATGATTTACAGAAGCAATATTGATAAGTTATTATTTAACGAAAGATTGGTCCAAACTTTAGAATCAGTCATATTAAAATATCCCAGCAAGAATTGTTTTAAACTCTGGTCACTTTTTATTTCTTTTTTACTTTCTATTTCTATGTTTATCTTCCGCTCAGTAAAGAACACAAACGATGTTAATTACATATGTCTCTTTTTTGATTCCAATCGTAGACTATTGCTAGCCAGTGACTCTGTAAACAACAACAGTTTCTGGGCAACGGCTCCGTAAACTTGTTACCGAGGCAGCAAATACGCATGTAACAATAGAGTTACTGTTGGAAACGGGGTGTTTCTATGTGGCCCCTGTCGAGACGTTATAAGCAATGGGCAAAATCAGTTGAGAGTTCAGTTCTGTACAGAAGGCTGTGAAGAAAAGATTGAGTTGCAAGAGAGCTCAATGAAAGTCCGGCTGTGAAGAGAAGGCTTTATGTGTGATATCTGGAGTGTGTAGTTCAGTGACACTGTTATAGTTCCTATGTTAAAATCCGTTGCCAGGAAACGGTTAGTAGAGGCTGTAGTAGTCTGTGTGTGAACAGTAAACCAGTCTCCAATCCAAACGCCCTCTATAATCAGCCTTAAAAGCGACAATATTATAAACAAACTTGAAAATGCACTGTGCTCGCAAACCGTAATCTCTTTTACATCTTGAAATATCATTATAATGAATTAGAGAGGCCGAAATTGAACGACATTTCAGCGTTTCCTCTTGTAGTCCTTTCACCGTGACCTCATGTAGTTTGATTTAAATATTCAAGCGTGAAAATTCATATCTCCTTTGACATTTTCATTTTGCAATAGGCCTGTATAGTGGCATCCAAGCGATTATGATTATCGACAGGGGAGCCGACATTTACATGTTAACTGAAATTTTAATTTTAAAGTCCGGTCTGTTTTACATCGGAGAGTCGTCGTAATATTTCTGTAGTTAAAAAAAATATATATATAGGGGAATTCATACACTTTCTAAATGTCTGCCTTGATATCTACTTTCCAATATGGTTAATAATTACAAAATTATAGGGCCAATCGAAACTATGTACCAAAGAAAATATATTGCTTTTCAAACAGTTATTGTAGAGGTGCAGCTTTAATGTGTAAGTGGAATTCTGAGGGTCCAGGCTCCTTGTATGTTTCTCTAGCTTTTTACGTGTTTCATTTCTTCAGTCAAAAATGTATTCTTAACAAAGATTTGAAACAGTTAAAACTGGATAAGTAACAAATGTTACTGCCAATTATGATTAATGACGAAGATATTGCTCATCATACAGTTAAGGATATTCCATAGAAATCTCTTCCCAACAGGACGACGTATTTTAAAATCCCTTTTTCCTTATTTAGGATAAACCTACGGGTTTCGTGACAAACAGATAGCTACGTAAGAGGGTCATAGGGCCGCGCCATAGCTTAAGCGATTAGTCGCTGGCTTCCCACCCCGGCCACCCGGGTTCGATCCCGGGTGTGGTCAAGTGGGATTTGTGGTGGACAAAGTGTCGCTGGGGCAGGTTTCCTCAGAGTCCTTCGGGTTCCCTTGCCAATCTTCATTCCACCAATTGCTCCACAATCACCCTCACCTATCATCTGGGGCTGGTAAAACAGGCCAGAAGTGGCCGCAGTACAAGGGACATAGTCGCACCCCACTANCCCCCCCTGCGCCGCTAGGGCATTACAAGGATCATATATGAAAAAGTGCTAAACCAACAGCGGTATGCGAATTTGCAGTACTAAGAAGTAGGGAATGTCGGGAAACTGGGTAGATTTACGGAGTAAGATAAACTGATTTTAGGGAATTCTATATATATTTTAACGGAGCCCGCAAAATATTTAGAGTATAATCCGTGTATAAAACTTAATGATAATCCATTCAACAGTTTTGGAGTTGAAGCACATGGATGGACTTACAGAGCCTCAACTACATTACTTCATGCCATACGGTTCATTTGAAGACAATATTTGTCCAACAAAATTATGACTAAAGTGTTCTTCTCATGTATGATTACGATACGATATGATAAGTAGGCCATTTTAAAGTACGAACCGTTTGTGCACCGTGCCCACACAGGTCATTGACCGGATATTTAAGGTCGAGAGCTGTCGTCAGAACCTCTGCCACGTCCCCAGTGCTGCCAAGCCATTGAGTGAATTGGTTGCTGTGTCACGGTGCTTTATAAAGAGCCATGCCACTCACTAATAATGCCGATTAGATTTTTGAAGGCGAAAGAACATTCACCCTGCCGAAATCCATCGCCAACTTGTCGAAGTGTACGAGGATGTTGTCATGTGCGTAGTGGGGAAGGACAGATCTGCACAACGAAGCGAGATCTGGACGCCCGTCTGTCATCACCGAGGATTTGAAAGAGATGCTCACGTTCGTGTAAAGCAAGCGATTCACTATTGATAAGCTTCATGAACCTTTCCCATGTTTCACGATCTGTCCTCCACGAGGCTGTAGCAGTTCCACTCCGATAGGGAATAATTTGTGTCATATGGGTCCCAATAATGCTCACAGATGAACATACGTAGTTACAGATGGCTTAAACGGACTGGCGGCCTACTTCCATGACGAGGGTATCGTCAAGCTAGTTCAGCGTCTGGACAAACGTCGGAATCGCGATGGAAACCACGTAGAAAAATAAACATATATTGTATCTAGTAATGATATTGGCCGCGCCATAGCTCACGCGGTTAGTCGCTGGCTTCCCACCGCGGCGGCCCGGGTTCGATCCCGGGTCTGGTCAAGTGGGATTTGTGGTGGACAAAGTGGCGATGGGGCGGGTTTTCTCCGAGTACTTTGGCTTCCCCTGCTAATCTTCATTCCACCAATTGCTCCACAATCACCTATCATCTGGGGCTGGTACAATAGGCCAGAAGTGGCCGTAGTACAAGGAACTTAGTCCCACCCCTATGTTCCAAAGTGGGGGGCAAGAGAAAATAAAGAAAACCTTTCCTCCCTCAGTCTTAGCTTTCTAGCGGCTGGGCGAAGTAGTCCCTAAATTCCATTTCGGCTGGGATTTCCAAACTGTGTTTGAACCTTCGTTCCGGCAGTTGAGGGCAAGAGCCCCCTCGTTACAAGAGTATGTAAGGTACTCGTATTTTCATTTGGGGATGCTGTTAACGAGAATTTTGTTTGATATTTTATTATTATTTGCCTGTGCTTGCTGCCGGCCCATTTACGATGGCATAAATAGACGGTTCCGTGTGGCTACGTTATGTATATTTTTTCTTTTGTTGAGTTTCAGTCTGGACCGACCAAGGTGGTAGAATGCATAGTTTCATACGTATGCATATCTGAAGTATCTATGTATTGGTTTACGTCTTATTTATTTTGTTTATTGTTGTTATTGTTATTAACTGTTAGTAAATACTTATTTTGGAGGTTAAATCTTTATTTACTAACGCTAAGCTTGGACATCCCACTCAGCCTGGGGAGCACTAAGAAGACAAAGGCGGAACCAGTGAAAATGGCAGCTGTAGTCTCCCAATCTGTAGGAAAAGAAGGGAGGAGCTGCTAACAATTATACACAATAAAACAAAATTAATGCTCTTAATTGGATATGTTACGGCTAGCATTTCTTAATGGCGGTAATGGAATACATGCAGCACAGAAAGACTGGAACTTGAATGCTGATTTTTGCACGCTGCTTTGGTCTATATGTGTGATGTTGCGAAACGGATCGAAATGTAGAGGGTTGTGTTCACGTTAATTACAGACATGCACAAGTAAGACATATGAACTGCTATGCACACAAAAGTGAATCTGCTCTTCTATCTCCTTCCACTTTAGTCATCCTTACGTGTATATGAACTGGTCATACGTCGCCATACGATTGCTGCAGGAAGAATACAGTGTGATTATCTGCCGTCACGACGCAGCCAAACATATGAGCTACGATACTACGGCAAATTTATTTCTCATAATTAAGGATAGGTGACCCAAATATGCCAACTGCATAACCCAGTTCTGGTCAGCATTGGAAAGCAATCTGTCACAGACCACACTGGAGCTCGAGAACCTCTACCAAAGGAAGGGCTGCTGATTCAACGCAAGAACTCCTGAAAGACAAGCAGACAGAGAAACAAACGTGACGATGTTAATATTTCAAATTCGAGGTTTCCAAGGTGGTGTGGATTCATATTTTGCCCTTCTGACTTATAACGAAGTATAGTTTTATATGTGGGTACCAACACTACGGAGGAATATACTGCCTCCATCTTCAGTGTATAAGTACCTGCCCTGAGGATGGACTAAGTATGTAAGAAACAACAGCACCCACCTTGCAGACTACTGTGTCATAGCACAGAAGATGCAGGATGGAGCCAATATCATCTCTCTCTTCGTCACGACTGCTTCAGCGAATTCCCATGGGAGAGGCTTAGCCTCTTGTGCCTTCAGGATGACGTTTCCCTTGCTTATGAGCGTCCTCTGGGACTGCCGGAGTGTGTGGCTAATGATGTACCACAAGGACACATCTCATAATATTGATCTGTGCCATTCCACCTGTCGTCTGAGGCGACGCAACCCAGCCTTATAATGAGCAAGCGGTGCTATATTCACATGCGTTCTTCTCACTTGATGTACAAAGGGAAGTTTAACTCTATGCCCACACAGAGCGTTACGTTGCCCGGACGACTTACATGGTTTATGTGGCACCTTATGCAGAAACACTACGCTAAACGTTGTCGGAAAACGTAACGATGTACGCACTGGACAAACCCCTACTTTGGGCCACGCCATAGCTCAAGAGGTTAATCTCTGGCTTCCCACCGCGGCGGCCCGCGTTCGATCCCTGGTCTGGTAAAGTGGGATTTTTGGTCGACAAAGTGGCGCTGGGGCAGGTTTTCTCCGAGTACTTCAGTTTCCCCTGCTAATCTTCGTTCCACCGATTGCTCCACAATCACCCTCACCTATCATCTGGGGCTGGTACAATAGGCTAGAACTGGCCACAGTACAAGGGACTTAGTCCCACCCCACTAGCATTAAAAATCCCTACTTTGGGCCGCACCATAGCTCAGACGGTTAGTCGCTGACTTCCCACCGCGGCGGCCCAGGTTCGATCCCGGGTCTGGTAAAGTGGGATTTTTGGTCGACAAAGTGGCGCTGGGGCAGGTTTTCTCCGAGTACTTCAGTTTCCCCTGCCAATCTTCATTCCACCAATTGCTCCACAATCTCCCTCACCTATCATCTGGGGCTGGTACAATAGGCCAGAAGTGGTAGCAGTACAAGGGACTTAGTCCCACCCCACTAGCAACAAAAAAACCCTACTTTGCAAGTATTTGTAATTGAATTATGTATACCATGTTTATGAAGAATTACGTTACGTACCCGTAGCGTAACAAGTCGGGCGTATCACTTCCTTTTACTTTGTCAAAATACGCAAGATATACTGAGAAAACATACATTGGAATATGTGCTTCATTTCTCTCTGCAGCCTCTATTCGAACCCGTTTCCTTCAAATAACACATAGCGAGTTATGCGCCACTTAAACGCGAGTTACTTGCGACTTACTCAGAGATGGGCATAGAAAAACATGCAGATCGTAATTTAGATTGCTCATCTTTTTTTCTTTTTTTTTTTTTGTTATTTCTCCCCTGTATTGACAGTCAGACTGTACAAGCTGTAAGTCGATGTGCTGATTGGTGTACAATTTAATAAGTATTTATTGTACACTCTTCTAGCGTGTGCGGAATAAACATCCAGTGATGTTTTCCTCAGTTCGTTAGATCTGATGGCCAACTTTCATCATTGTTACCTGATTTTAGCTGTTAATGGAAAATGTTGATACATTATGGTATTCCGTTGAGCTGTTCTCGAGTTGTTGCATGCGGAAAGATACAGACACAGACATGATAAATCCCAAAAGGCGAATCCTTGAAAATTTAACCGCGAAAGCGCTAAGACATGGATCACTGTATAAAATTAATTTACATAAAAATATATATTCCAGTAAGAACTCCACATTTTCAGTCGAATCATTTTCTCGATGCATCTACTTTCCCAGTTCCAATAGAGCCTCTTGGAATTTCAAGTAATAACTTCATTAAGTGGTTTGGAAGATGAAAAAATGGACGGACTAGATTGCCCTTGGCATCATACCGCCACATCTATCAGCATGACTTCATAAAAGCTCGTAAAGAGGTCATAATATTGCTTTAAGCGTTATATTTATATGACAGAACGCACAAAGAGGACAGGATATTGCTTCACGAATCACACTACCAACATAAAACGCATAAAGGGAAAACATTGTTTCAAGGATCACAATGTTACCACAGAAAGACTTCCATTTCAGTGTTAAAACAAACGTTGAAAAACATAAAAATGTCTCCCTTTTTATATTTCTTCTAACTCCAAGTAGAAAGGTGAGCCGGGATATCTCAGTCGGTATAGCGACTAGCTACTGGTTGGACGACCAGGGAGTCGGAGTTCGAGTCCCATTGGGGCCAAGAATTTTCACTACGCTATGTCGTTCAAACCGGCACTAGGGTGCACCCAACCTCCTATCCAATGGGTACCAGGCGCTCTTTCCCCGGGGGTAAAGAGGCAGGGCCGTGAAGCTGACCACTCACCTCCAACTAGTGCCGAGGTCAAGAAGACGTGTGTAAATACATCCACTCCCCTATACGCCTTCATGTCGCAGTGCTTACTTAGTTAAATACAGGGGAAACTTTACCTTTTACCAAGTAAAAATACGGAGATGTGTTATGGGGTCACTGTCTGTGCGCCTGCCTATGTCTCCCCATTTCAACTTTGAAAGAAGTTGACCGGGTTTTGCGAAATTTGATTAGATGTTTCCATTTCAGTTGTTATGCAACAGTCGTAATTTCCTAGAATAAATGATAACGACCTGACGGAAGCTATAACTTCAGAGGCGGGAGGGGTACTAGCATCACTAGATCTAGGGGCCTCAAATTAGAAGTGATGAGAGATCTTCCAAGCATGTGCTTCTTTTTGTAGAATGTAACAAGTTCTGTGAAGAATTAATACCTTATTTTCCTTTGATACGGCAGGGACTGCATAGATAACGACGCCTCCATCAACTCTTCGTTGCAGCGGGAAAGTCTTTAAGAGTTGTTGCCTAGCAACGATAGTGAGATACAGAGACAGACCTACAAGCACACACGTTCAACAATTCTCCTATTGTTGCGTGAATTCGCTGTAGCGGGAACGTGTTTACCGAGCCGTTGCTTGCAGTGAAACGTGGAATTCGCATAGTCACACAGAGTGATTAGAGGGACTTATCATGTACGCCGTCGAGATGGGCTCATTTGACATAACATACATGCCAAGTTTAATAAAGATTGGTTCAGGCATATATAGGTTAATACAGGGGGTTTCACGGACACAGCGAGAGCATGGAGAGCGCATAAGCCTACTTCCATTTTTTTTTCAAAATAAGGTAATTAGGCTACTAAAACAACATGAAGTCCTAAGAAACGGCTGTTTAACTTTCGATTTAATAACGATAAATAATGAAGCAGTAGAGCTAGGAAGGTAACAATTGGTGCGGATACTACGTTTGAAGTTCTTTTTCAGAGCCAATAATTACAAATATGTTGACGTAGCGAATCTCAGAGATTTATGCCACATTCGTCACTTACAAAAAATCCACGACTAAGTAATATCTTGTAGGATTTGAGATTCCCACAGCTGTGACTGGAAGAATTGTGCCCTTTGGATATAACATCGTGCAGTCTGTTGAAAGTCGACCGATGTTTCGGTGAGATATGTCGCCCCTATATTCAGGGTAAAAGAAAATGTAAAGCTATCCCTGTACCATTATCTACACAATCGGCTCAAAGATGGCGGTAAGGTTGTAAGCCTTACGCGCCGGCCGCGCTTTACTCCCCAGGAACATTATTTAATTAATTCCTGGTACTGATTTTTTTTAGAGGCTGAGTTGACCCCAGGGCCATAGTGCCTCTGGAAGGATTAGGTCAATTGAAAAAAATCCAATGACCTCATCGGGACCTGAACCCGCGACCTTCCTCCATATTCAGGGTAGAAGAATAAACGAAGTATTAAAGTATGAAAGAGCATTCTCTCTTCTTGATATTTGCTTTATGTTAATTTCTAGGTTGGCTTATTTTTCAACCTTGAAGACGGCTGCGATTTGTTCTTCGTAACGTCGGTTGACTTTAGTGAAATACACGGTGTTACCTACTAGAAGAGAGAACGCTTTAGTTAATAAGTTCTTCATAGAAAAAGTAAAATTAAGTGCAACAAGGTTGATCACAGTGTCAGCGCGGTCTAAAGCATGAGCTGTCTTCGCTCGCTCGAACGCTGGGATCGTGGTTTCTAATCCCACTCAAGGCGTGGATGCTTCTGCGTGCGTTTAATCTGTGTCTGTGTGTAGGTAGCGGCCTTGCGAGGGGCTGATCCCCCGTTCAAGGAGTACTACCGACTGTGAAAAAAAATTACGAAACTGAAAAAAGGACATGGCACAACGAGGGGCGATAGAGGCACTGACGAATGAATGAAAATGAAAGAAAATAAGAATATGTCGTTATGACAGGAAGTCTATGCAAGTGGAATTCATACAATTTATAAGCTCTGCTCGCGTCGCCTTTTTATATTTCTGCTTCTGTTCCACTGTGAGAACAGCCTTTACTGCAACACATCTTGTTGCCATTTTATTTTTTTTCTTTTTATTACTAAACTCTCTCATGAAATTCGACTGAACTACTTAGGTCCCACGCGATCCTTCATTATAATGCACTTGTGTTTTGTAAAACACTGGCATAAACTGCATAACATCAGCCAAAATTTCTGTACGTTCTCAGAAAATGTATAGGAAACGTCAGGTCATTACTACTGCAAATGATTTATTTTATATTGCAGAACGAAAGGATTTTTACTGGAACAAGGGGTTCTAGCTTCTCAGATATAAAGCCATGTAGTCCTTTGAAAGACGAGGACATTTAGGAGGAAAAAGTCGCCCCAATTTCAGGGTAAAAAAATAATCGGAGAGGCGACATGTTACTCCGAATTTTCGGTCGATTTTCAACGGACTGCGCGGCGTTATATTTCAGAAGTGAGAACTCTTCATAACCACCGCTCTGAGAACTTCAAGGCCAACACTACTAGAACAAGTTTGATCCTGAATCCAATCAAAACAAGTGGAACAAGAAGAATATAAACTAAATGGGGCAAACAGACTGCAGCAGAGCATTTCAATTTGAAAGGAAAGCAGAAAATGACTTTCATTCTATCTGCGCTGTGTAGGCCTACGCGTCTGTATTAAGTGGGCGTTCCAGTGACATCGTGCGCGCGACTCACCTTCGAATAGAACTTCTTTACGCATAAGCATGTACAGCTCTGAGGCAGATATAATTTTACTCGCAGAATAAAGGTAGGTTCCCGTCAATTCTGTAGAAGAATAAAAGTTAAGAACTTGTATTATCATTTTTATTTCCGTCTGTTTTTCCCACGATTTGACAAAAACTTAGAAGTTCTAAAAAATAAGGTACTTACTACCTGCTTACCTACCCATGGTTCTACAGCACTTTGTTGGACCTTGGCCGCTTTTTCTTTTCCTTATTCTATACACAGACAGCAGGACTCCTTGGACGGAGGATGAGGCTATCTAAGGCCCCGCCATAGCTCAAGCAGTTAGTCGCTGGTTTCCTACCGCGGCGGCCCGGGTTAGATCCCGGGTCTGATCAACTGGGATTTGTGGTGGACAAAGTGGCGCTGGGGCGCGTTTCTCCGAGTACTTCGGTTTCCCCTGCCAATCTTCATTCCACCAAATTCTCCATCATCGTAATCACCCGGGGCAGGCTACAATAGGTCAATCAGTGGCAGCCGTGCCGAGTGGACCCAGTTGGACTCCACCCCCCACTAAGCGAATTTAAAGGCCGCTATCCATACACAGAGCAACACAAACACAGGATAAACGCACACAGATATCTATGCCCCGAGTGGGATTCGAACCCACGATCCCAGTGTTAGAGCGGGCGAAGACGGTTATGCCTTAGACGGCGCGGCCACTGTGATCGGCTAAGGTCTTTACTGATCGGATAAAATCCATAAATTTCTTTATTACCTAATATGTAGCCTCGGGTAAGTAAACATCGAAGAAGATGCACTTTTCACTTATATCCGTAACACCTGCATTCTTGTTATTAGCCATCCCTGATTGGTCTTCATATTTTGTGTATCATTCTACTACGTTGTCGTGTCTTAGGTTATACTGTAACCAACTTTAGCATGATTGATGAACAAGAAGTTCTGGTAAGAACCGATCGCCTACTTTCTTGTGATGCAACATGTATCGCATAGATAACGACACTTCTAACAATTTTTCGTTGTCGCGGGAAAGTCTTTAGCTAGCTGTTGCCTAGCAACAATGGGAGTATACATAGGCAGACCCACAGAGTCTCCTTTGATAAGATATGGNGTGTCTTAGGTTATACTGTAACCAACTTTAGCATGATTGATGAACAAGAAGTTCTGGTAAGAACCGATCGCCTACTTTCTTTTGATGCAACATGTATCGCATAGATAACGACACTTCTAACAATTTTTCGTTGTCGCGGGAAAGTCTTTAGCGAGTTGTTGCCTAGCAACAATTGGAGTATATACATAGGCAGACCCACAGAGTCTCCTTTGATAAGATATGGACCTCACAGGAAGTGACGAGTTCAACAATTCTTCTACTGTTGCGCGTATTCGTTGTCACGGGAACGTGTTTGCCGAGCCGTCGCTTAGAAATTATAGGAGGGATACATATAAAAACACACAGACTGATGAGAGGGATTTAGGACGTAAGATGGACTCAGGTGCCAAGATATACCGAGCTTCANGAGTTCAACAATTCTTCTACTGTTGCGCGTATTCGTTGTCATGGAAACGTGTTTGCCGTGCCGTTGCCTAGCAATTATAGGAGGGATACATATAAAAATAGACAGACTGATGAGAGGGATTTAGGAAGTAAGATGGACTCAGGTGCCAAGATATACCGAGCTTCATAAAGATTGGCTCAGACATTCAAACCTGATACGTGTGACTCAAACACACAGGCAGGACGTTGATCTCATAAGCCTGCGTTTATTTTTTCCAAAATAAGGAAAGTAGGCTAATAATAAATTATAAAATATTTACGTAGGACAGTGTTATAGCTCAATCGACGTACGGCCTTTGGCTGGTGGGACTGATGAAACCCAAGAAATACTTCACTTCTCTCAGAATACCTAGTGTCTCAACCTAGATTTGAACCGAGCATTTCCACTCCACCAACCAGTTCATTCACTGATCTTAGTACTTATTTACACCATATCTAAAAGTGTCAGGGTAAAACCATGTTTCCAAGTAGGCCTCTTTCATTAAATATATGCTAAAGAGAAAGCCGTCTTAAAAGTTGCGGATGATAATGCGTCTTGGGAATACAGACCTACGAGTATAGTGGGGATAATGATGGGGAGTGAATGGAACAGACGTGACCAATAGCAGGCAAACATCCGGTTATCTTATCAAAATGTTAGTAAGCAATACACGATTTTGTTAGCAAAATGAGTTTTAGATCTGAGTGATAAGCTGATTCTGACGTTTCACGGTATAGCTACCTTCATCAGATATCGCTACACACAGCTGATAATCAGACGGGCATACGAAAGTCAAGTCAGAAAGTTGCAACAGGCAGGAAATAGCAACTGGGAAAGAAACTAAACCCAGCAGGAAAACGCTGATTTTTACATAAAATGACCCTGATTTAAACGAGTTAATAAGATTTTAAAGTCTATCCATTAAAACTGCTTCTCACAAACTGTATAAATGTCGGTCACGGTAGTCGAACAGTCTAAGGCATGGATGTTTGGTATGTGTGTTATTCTGTATTTGTGTTGTCCTGTGTTTAGGTAGAAGCCCTGCGACTAGCTGATCACTCATCCAAGGAGTACTACCGTCTGTGAAATGATCATGAAACTGAAATTCATAGGCCAGGGCCTAAGGGGGCTGTAGAGTCAGTGAAAAAATAACTGTATAAATTAGGTTAAAAGAAGGACTTGAATATTGCTTAACATGCCTAAGTAAATGCAGATCCTGAATTTATATATTCTGAGACAATGAGGACACTACCTTGTACTGTGTAGATGTATAGTATCATTACCTACCATTCCTTCGGACCAAGCAAGAGGTACCACTTTTGGGAGGGGGCTTCACCGATTATCGTGTCTGAAGTTTCTCGTCGCTTTGGGCAAATGTAGGGGAAGTACTTCAAATTAGGCCATGACCTTATATTTTACGTTTCTTAACATTCATCGTTCCCTAACCATTGTAGCATCCAGCGTTATATACATATTCTTAGCTGCTGATCGCAGTGCTAAATAAAAACGTAAATAAATGAATTATAAAACAATTGACTTTCCTTCTTTATTGAATTTTTTCACAAATGTTTCCACATTACTTACAAGTTATTAAGTATTTTGACATTTATCTGACAAAATGTATATTAATAATTCAATACATTTTCCTAAACTAATTTTCTTACTATAATTGTGTCAATTCTTAATTTCAATTTGTTTATCCTATCTGAAATTTCACCAAAACACGAACGTGGGCAAAAAACAATGCCTTCTACCACCCTAATAAATAGTGAAGCCGTTCAAAGTAGTATAAAGTCAATGCAATTATTCGTCCTTCAGTAGTTCCCCAGCAACTAACCCTCTTCTGGGCCTCTGCATTTGTAGAGCTTGAGGGGTTAATGCTCCAACTTGCGTCTTCCGTTTACCCCTGTAATTCGATAAACACTGCAGAAATACCGCAAGACATCATACTCACCTAAGAAGCGTTTCCATAAATTTCATGGCTAAGAGAGTGCCAAATGTGTTAGTTCACAAATAAACTGCTGCCATAAAGAAGCGTTACAAAGGCAATTGGACAAATGAACGATAAATACGTTCACTTTGGCAGGAAATATAGAAAGTATGGGGAAAAGCAGAAAATATGCAGGTAGTTGATTTTAAGATGCTCATGAAAGAGACCACTTGGGGGAAGTTTTGAAGAAAAAGATTAAGAATACTGTATAGTAAATTAATTCTGAGACTGGAATAAAATGGAGTGGATCCAGTGACATAATTGTGCAGTTATTGTATAAACCAAATTGAAGAAGGGCACAAATTTTGTGTTCTAAACGGGCGCCTATTAATATTTTGATATATATTGTCCATTATCTCAGGCAGTATTATAGAGGACGTTTCGGAAACTTATTTTTCTCCTGCCTTCCCGTGATTTGCAACTATTACTCACAAATTTGTATTACATTTCGATTTATTTCATATACATACTGCCCTGGTATATTATCAAGAGCATTCTTTGAAAACTTTTTCGTGATGTATCATTGCTAAATTGGTACAGCTTCTGGGCATCAAACCCAATCTTGCTGCATGATAATCCCTCTCCGTCAGCACCTCGCTCCCTACTCTACAGCCAATATCTCGCCAACTGCAGCATCTCTCATGTTATTATCCGCATATACGTCACTCCCAACAGAACGATAAATTACATAGGCATTATTACTGGTAGTGTAAGAACTGTAAAAAGAGGAAAATTGATACAGAAGTCATCGAAAGGGTTCATGACAATATTCGCGCTTGTCTCGGGTAAGCAGATGTCGCGAATGCGGATCCACCCCTACAATTCCGGCTATTTCCGCTGTTCCCCCTTCCATTTTCCCAGAATATCAGCTTGACGTGTGCTGAATATTTCTTTTTTTAAATCCTATCACTATACTGAAAGTCAAGAACTTGTATCTACTTAGTGCCTTTCTTTTCTCACATGTTTGCACGGCCGAAAGGGCAATAAAAGACTCAGGTAATAATGCCGAGCTTTTCGGGATTACGGTCCCCGTGTCCACGCAGAATGGGAACTACTTTAGTCCAAGCGCCAGCTTGTAAAATTAATTCCAGACATAGGGGCTTTCTGCAGGGTCTAAGTGCAACGACGTTCATTGTTCCTTTATTGGACTACATGTTTCGGCCTAACCGGCTATCTTGAGGCGTATAGGTGTTGTGGACAAGGATACTGCTCCTCACTGTAATGCAACTACAAGCAAGTACAATAGGAGGAAAGAAAACCGCATCACAATGGGCAACAGTACCCTTGTCCACAACACCTGTACACCTGAAGATGGCCAGTTAGGCCGAAACGTGTAGTGAAACAGTGTAAGATTTGAGGCTTTCACGGCGGTGACTATGAAGAAAGCAGTCTTCTGGGATTTGGCACCGTGTAAATGTGGTGTTAACCGACGTTTCGGAGGAACGTATCGCCCCNGCAACAGGATGCTGAAATATAATATTAATTCCAGACAACTGTGCCGTGGCCCTATCCGCTACTTGAAACTAAAATATATTATAAATATGCCTATGTACAAGTATAAAACGTTCCTGCCTTCTATCACGCCTCATTCCTAAATTATCCATGAGTCATGCAGAAACCATGTCATCCACTACTAAAATTCAGTTAGCCAAATTTGAAGTATTTAGTTTTTTGACATTATTACCTTTGTATTGTATACCACAAAAGAAGCCAGAATTTTGAGGGAGTCCATCAATATGCGTACCCCATTGCACTGATCTCCCTCTTACTAAAACGAAAATGGGAAATAGCTTTTCTATTTCGCGAGGGATACAACTTCTGCTCCCGAACACAAAATGAGCGACGATGACGTCACGGACCTCAAGACGCAAACGAGCTGCAACATCTCTCATTGATTCATATTTCTCAATTTTCTCGCCTACTGCGGCTGCTAGTGCTTCCTTCTCCTCGTATCGGACCGTGGTGTCAATGATATACTTGATGCTGTTGGGCATCGCAAGTTCTCGCCTGCATCACTGCGAAAATTTGCTCGCAATAAAATATATCCATATAATTAGACATAAACGGTTGAAGTGTATTAGCAAGATACTGGTCAGGCAATGTCTGTAACCAATTGTCAATAGAACCTCCGTCGAGTGTAACAATATATATTCTTGTCACTATTTTTTCACATCTGCCTTACATGTTTCGGCTCACAAAGAGCCATCATCAGAGGCACCCACAACAAAAACAAAACATGGAAACACTTGCACTGCTCAACATTCACAATATACAGTTTTTTGTGGAAGTTATTACATGTGTCGGAGCGTAAAACACAACAACATTCAGTATCCCGAGTGCGGGTATCCCACTTGCATTTAAAAAATCACCCACAAAGCGAGTCGTTAATGTTAAAATTAAAGTTAAAACCGTCCAAGTAAAATATTCAGGTTCTTCTTAGTCCCCCATTGGGACTATCCACTAAGAAGAACCTGAATATTTTACTTGGACGGTTTTAACTTTAATTTTAACATTAACGACTCGCTTTGTGGGTGATTTTTTAAATGCAAGTGGGATACCCGCACTCGGGATACTGAATGTTGTTGTGTTTTACGCTCCGACACATGTAATAACTTCCACAAAAAACTGTATATTGTGAATGTTGAGCAGTGCAAGTGTTTCCATGTTTTGTTTTTGTTGTGGGTGCCTCTGATGATGGCTCTTTGTGAGCCGAAACATGTAAGGCAGATGTGAAAAAATAGTGACAAGAATATATATTGTTACACTCGACGGAGGTTCTATTGACAATTGGTGATTAATAGTGTAACGGACCAAAATGAAACATTTCAAAATGTCTGTAATATCATCCTCGTATCTGAAAATAATAAAGCATAGAAAGACACAAGCGCAGAGCTCAGGAACAGTTTGTGCTACAGAGAAATAATTTACTTTCAAGCCTATCAGAAATGTTATTTGAAACAATTACGTGTCCACCCAACACAGTGACGGCGTTGTCATGGCATTTGTTTCAAAGGTGAAAACTTGTAATGCCCACGTTTTCTGCCTTCACTTTATATGGAAATAGCCTCTCGAGAAGCTCTTTTTTATGTAAGGCAATAAAGACGTTACTAGCTCCTGTGGAAATATCGCTTCAAGCGCGAGGAAAGAGGGCGGGGCGGGCCACAGAGACTAGGCAGTCTTTTGTGCCTTTGAACTGGTAAAATTGCATAGAAGTCAGGGTTCCAAGGTATGGAATAATTTCGTTTAAGTCTCGCGGTCGCTTGCCTCAAATAGGAACCCGTGTTCATAACGTGCACAAAATAATTGCACATATTGTCACAATTCTTGGTGGATGTTCAGGTTATACTTTGGGTTCATTTATACGGAAAGGGAAATTGTTACTTGTGGGCTGATGCTAACTGGGGATGATAACACTTATCAGCTGTCACAATTTTGAATAATAGCGTACTTACTTACTTATGAAGCTGAGCCCTTCTTGAGGAGCCGCCAATTCTGCAGCTACTCAAGAATTTCCCGATATTTTACAGATCCCGAAGGTTCATTACTGTGTTCACAAGAGCCCTCCAGTGTTCCTATCCTGAGCCAGATCAATCCAATCCATATCATCTCATTCTACCTCTCTAAGATCCATTTTAATATTGTCCACCCACCTATGCCTTGGTCGTCCCAGTGGTCTCTTTCTTTCTGGCTTTCCCACCAATATCCTACATGCATTCCTCTTCTCCCCATCCGTGCTACATGCCCTGCCCACCTCAACCTCTTTTATTTGATCATTCTAATTATACTTGGAGAAGAGTACAAGTTATGAAGCCCCTGAATAATAGTTACCTAATTCCGTGATATATTTTATTTAGTGGTACAACACCGTAAACTAAATACGAAATTACTCATATATTCCATACTTGGTTTTGACAGTTATCTCCGCAGATAGCTACAAAATGGCGAGTTTAGGATGTATAATAAAATTAGGAAGTTTTATCCTACGTATGACAGAGACAGCTTATCGATGGCAGTGCATCTTACGCATAGAAGCTCGTGTGGTGTATGTGTGTACGTTTCCACACACCAAGGACGTAGTTAATCTCACTGTCAAACAGATGACTCTGATTAACAAACGGCTTCGATACATCATTTGACTATATATAACTATAAAAGTCAATGTATATATATATACGTTTGCTTACAATAGCCTTGGAGAAAGTATTGAAATAATGCAGCACGTTGAACGACTGATGATCTTCAGTGTCGTTCTCCTATTACGGCATCTTTGAAGCGATGTTCACTAAATAGTTTCAAAGTAAAGGAGAGGGAGGAGGGAAAGAAGGAAAGAAGGAAGGAGAGGAATAATAACAGGGCATACAAATGCATGGGATGAGGAAGGAATATAATATGATGGAAAAGAGGAACTAAGGCTACGACATTTTATATAACACGCGATGAAAACTTCCACTGAACTGTCAACGGGAATTATGCTAGTCATAGCATAAATTTAACGTGTTCAGTTTACAGATTAGCAATGTTATACATTTCTTCGCAGCTCACGACTACTTTAATTGTTTCCCGTGCTATAACTATAGGACTGCTATGAATGAAAAATCCTCATGGGCTGGACTTCGCATTACCACAAGTTTAAACGATGGTATAAACACGACGACTTCAATAGTCTACCAGGCGGCTATCACTTCATCCAGGTTGAGTTCGAATGTATGAAATAAAATTCTCATAAAATCCAGGTACAGTGTGAATCATCACATGCAACGAGAATTAAAAACGACATTAGTTGAATCATTAACCCTTTACATACCGGATATAACCTCCACTTCCGTTAGCATATTTCTATGGAAAACCATATAACTTATGTTGGTGAAGAGTTTTCAGCAGTGATAACAGTTCAGAGGTCGGGAAGAGATTTATTTCGCTAATTTTGAACATCAAATAAATCCACTCTACATGGGCCATTGCACTTACACGAGATATTCGCATGATGCTTAGCATGGAAAGGGTAAAAAATAATGTAAAAATTAGGCAACAAGAATATTCAAGTATAGATACACAGTTACTAGACTGACCCGGGGTACGAGATATCATCTTGCATTGCCTGTTACATTTAGAGGCTTACTTAATGATGACTGTACCGGAAGTAGTCACTTTACCTACACTAATGTAATATACATGTGGTTAAGTGTACTTAATTACAGTAATACAAATATAGTACTTCATCACGGACTTATTCGAGTAATTACAAAACTCTTTTTATTTTTAATTCGCATAGTGGGGGGGTGGGGTGGAGTCCAGTTGGGTCCACTCGGCACGGCGGCCACTGATTGGCCTTCTGTACCTGCCCCGGGTGATTATGATGATTTAGAATTTGGGGGAACGAAGATTGGCTGAAGTAACCTAAGTACTCAGAGAAAAACTACCCCAGCGTCACTTTGTCCACCACAAATCCCACTTGACCAGACCCGGGTTTGAACCTTGGCTGCCACGGTGGGAAGCCAGCGACTAACCGCTTTAGCTATGGCGCGGCCCTACAAAACTCTTTCACTTAATTTTACTAAATTACTGCGCTGAATAAAAGAACCTGCCTATTCTATCCGCAGTCCATATCCGTGCATTAGGTGAGGTATTTAAAGCACTGAAAATGTACGTATAATAGAATCTTCTGGGTGATTGCTTCTACTCTGAAAATGGAGACAGTAGCTATATCCGAAAAATTCGTAACTATCTGAAAGGCTGTGCGGTGACGCCGAGCAGATCGTAATCCAAATAATTGTAACATAACTGGAAAGCAATTATACCATTATCCATAGCCAGTCTTTATAGACTAACTGTCAGTGGTACTGAGCCCAGCTGAGCCCATTATTTCCAGTCGCAGACAGAGGGCCAAAATTGTTCTCCAAGACACTAGCTAATGTAAAGCTTTCCCTTTAACAGGCCGTGAAGGCCCATAGGGTTGTGAGACATGGAGTCTCCCACATTTTCTCTAGACAGTCGGCTCACGGATGGCGGTAAGTTTGTCAGCCTTACGCGCCGGTCGCATTTCACTCCACAGAAAGATTCCTCGTACTCATTTCTGTTAGAGACTGAGTCGACCCCAGAGACATAGTTCGGCTGAAAGGATTAGGTAAATTGGAAAAAAAAAAAAGGCGGCTGGCGCGTTAGGCTGACAAACTTACCGCCATTTGTGAGTTGACTGTCTAGAGAAAATGTGGGAGCCTCGACGTCTTGCAACCCTATGGGCCTCCACGGTCTGTTACAGGGATAGCTACACCTCTTTTAAGACACAAGCTAGTAAATTTACATGTTGCCACTTAATCTTAAAGGGGAAGGATGCTTGCACGCACCACTCAATTAGAAACGGAGGGACTTCCCCCTTCCAGGATGTTCAGGAGATAGTCTAAGGCCGAGGAGTAACCGAAAAGCCATGAGAGATTTCTAGAATACCTCTGGTCACAGAACCCTTGCAAAGTGAGTGATGGAGTCTACGGCAAATTGCCGAGTCATGAGAACGTGTGCGGCCAGCGCAGAGAGAAACAGACGGGAACATTGTGTGATGTGAGTCGACATGTCGCAAGAAGCGGAGAGTGCAGTGGTGTTGTGGTGAAACGGTAGTGTTAAGACAGACATGAAGATCCTGGCTGGCTACTGAAGGGGAGGTAATCTGTTCCAGATAACGATAAATATTAGAACACAGTGTAATAGTTCTCGTCCATTCATTTTCCTTTGATTAATTATCTCGTCAAACAGTAACGCTTACGTAAAATTTGCCAGAAACAAAATGTATTTCACTTTTCTCTACAACGTTTGTTCGAAACGTTTTTGCTTGGACCAAGAGTTAATTAGTTACTCTCGAGGTAGACTCAGAAAGCCGCTGGTTTCCTTATGAGAAGCCCGTTTTTGTTCGGTTTGGGCCAAAACACACATCTCAGTAAAAATTATCAACACTGTTCAATATCGAATTCAGCAACATCCGTTCGGTTATTCCAGAGTCCCTACATGTGGACAAGAGGGCGGACTGACAGGCAGACGCGTAGAAATGCCGAAGCTAAAAGGCGCACTTCTGCAGCAGTCCCTTGAGAACACGCCGTAACAACAGAGGTCTATGTTTCCTACCTTGACGGAGGGGAGTCCCAGCGAAGAAGTCTGTTGTTGCGACTGCGAAGTTGTGCATGTTGCTCCGTAGTTGAGTAACATCTGGTAGCTGCTGTTGAGGATCTTCTTGTGGGCTGAAGCTTGGGCCCGATAAGCGGATACGCTTAGCTTCATCTTGATCCCCTTTGTAGACTGTCTGCAACGACAAAAGAAATTCCGTCTAATTACTTTATGATGGGCCCTGCCAGCGAGAAATGGAAGGGAAATAAAGAGTAGTGGAGAAAGCAAGATATAAAGTTCCAGTGTCGGTGGGGGAAGGAGACATGGAGATAGTGGAAACAGATATTTGCCGGAAGACATTAACTGCTAATATCACTGAGAGTTGTCTGCTACAGTATCATGTAAACATACACACTGTTTGTGACTGGCCCATGACTCTCTTAGTGAGATCATAATTTCTTACGGCGATGAATATTAAAATTACGGTCTTCTGAGGCGTTACCTCGCGCAGTCCGGTAGATGGCTACCGAAGTTTCAAATGAAAGTATTACTTCGCTCCTCAGGATTTAAAATGAAGGCAATAGAGTACACAGGGTCATATCGCACAAGAAATTTCTCGCTCAGTTGTTCAATGGTTCTCGAATTGTTAAAAATCAAAATGCTAAATCTAATTTCTTCTACCAATTTTATAATTGCTAAAATAACAGTCAGTACATCAATATTAGAACACAGTTCTATAATGATCTGGTTTAACGTTTTGAAGCCTATAAGACGACAACAGGCTGTGGTTCTTCAGGTCATGACACCATGAAACATTGGTATTCATATACCAGACTTCACGGGGTAAGGATCAGAGAGACCACAATCTGACCTCTCTCTCTCTCTCTCTCTGACGTTAAGAACTCAGTTCTCGGATACGATACGATAATATACTTTGAATTTTAAACTAAAATGGACTCCTGGAGTTCAATATGATTCCCATTTATTGTTTGGTCCCCAAGTACTTAAAAATTCGAAAAAAAAAATAGTCAAATTATATTTGTGCCTATGTATGTTCATATTACGACACAATATCAGATTCTTATCTGATGATCCGATCTTATGTTTAATTTTTATCTACATTTATAATAAATATCTTCGATGACAGATAAAAAATGTCTCGTGTATATTTAGTAAATTAACATCATCGGTCTAACTTAACGCTGCTACTCGGTATTACTTAACACAAAGAAAACCGCCGTCCTTTCCTCGGGATATGGTTGCATCCCTCGTCATTGCCACAGTTACAGTAACTTAAACGCGAGGGGCCGCGCCATAGCTCAAGCGGTTAGTCGCTGACTTCCCACCGCGGCGGCCCGGGTTCGATCCCGGGTCTGGTCAAGTGGGATTTGTGGTGGACAAAGTNTATTCTATGTGGCTGGGGGTGGACCTCTTGCGTCTTGTCGCTGTGTATTTGCTCATATGACCACCTCCAGTGGCCTAGTTAGCGGCGCGTCTTGCACACGGTATTACGCATGAATGCTGATTATCGCATTCTTAACCTCATTGCGTGTCCATGTGTTGTCATCTTTGCTCTTTCACTGCAAAACACTTTTCGCAAGTCTCCAGGCACCTAGGTAATGACTTAAATTTGCAATCCCAAATTTGATCCTCAACAAGAAATGTCTTCAAATGAAGAGAGGATATAAAGCAAGACAGAAACATTGTGGGAAGGAAGTGATGTTACTTCACCAGTGATAAGGAGCCTAGAAAATAGAGCACTGAGATATTCGGCCATTCTGAACCAAAAGGAAGAAGGATTATCGAAAAATAGGTTGCACCAGCCACCATTGGGAAGAAGTGGAAGATTGAGGTTTGGAAGATGAAGATATGGCATAACCATAAAGAAGGACTAAATCTGCAGCAAGTCTGTCTGGTTGAATACCTCACTGTCTATGCGGCGCATAGAGAAGCACCCCATCCTCTCAAGCAGCTTCTTTATTAACACAGATTGAGTTACACAGGTCAATTCAATTTCGAAGCATAGAACAGACCAAAGCAAAGATAGCTGTTTGTGTCTTGTCTCAGCCACTGTGAGACGGAACAAGGCGCCTGGAAGCTATACGTTCCAGCTCGTCGCTCTTCTGCATCCCTTTGAAGAGCTGATATGAATGGTCGGTGGAATGTAAAGCGCACAGCGATAGGCACGCTTCGAAGCTTGGCAACGTATCGACTATGTATGTCCAAAATTATACAGAAACTGTTATAACGCACCCTGGTTAAATGTTGGACCCTAGGAACATAGAATTTCTTAGCGGGTCCAGCTTTATTCTTTATCTGTAGCTTGTCTTCCGACTTCGGTAGCAATCCGGACTATATAGTGCCGAATATTTTGATGGAGAATAAACTTAAATGGACGTGGAAGAAAACTATCGTGACCTCATTTAAAGAATTACATCGAAATTTGTAATGAGGGACTGAGAAAATCAAGATAAATCTCGTCAAAATAGTCGGTGCTCCGGCGGAGATTTGAGTGGAATACTTTCAGAACAAAAGTCAAAGGTCATTTTATATGAATTCCTATAATGATATGTTAATAAATCAAGAGGTTTCTACAGCACCAAAAAAGAAAAGAATTCTAAAGAAATTACGGATTAGGAAAGATGAGGACAGAAGTGACCATTATTACTCTAAAATTATCTTAGAGGAGCTAAAATGGACAGAGTTCTATCTCCTAGGATACAACGCTGCGTAGTCTGTTGAAAACAAACCGACTTTTCGAAGAAATAAGTCTATTCCATTTTCTGGGCTTAAAAGGAAGCAAAGCTAGAAAACAGCATGAAGCAGGCACCAAGCAAAGCCCTCACTCAACACCCATCGGCACCACATTGAAAAGAAACGTACACATCAACAAACAAATTTACTTTCATCAACGAGCAACAACACATGACGAATCCAGCAAAAAATGTTACCAGTCCCTACGGAGAAGAGAGTAATATAATCACTTACATTTTTAATTGCTACTTTTTAAGACTCACAACCAAATTGACATCAAAAGGTGACTTTTAAAAGTACAATATTCTCACATCGTAACATCCATACATTTACTTGGACATTTCGTGATGGAAAGACAACCAAATCGTGTACATTTTGATAGATTGGAGACGGCATCTAAATACATTTGATGTCCGAGCGTTCAGGGCAGTAGATTGTGATACTGACTACCATCTAGTGGTGGATAAAGTTAGGGAGAGACTGGCAGTGAGTAAACAAACAACGCACAATGTTCATATGGAGAGGTCCAATCTGAAGAAATCAAACGAGGTAGAGGGTAAAGAGCAGTATCGTATTGAAATCTCAAATAAGTTCGCAGCTTTGGTAAACTCAGACACTGAGCTGGGTGCTGATAGATTGAAAAATTATTACAGAGAATATAAACATTTCAGTCAAAGAGAGTCCAGGTTATCATGAATGAAAAAGAATAAGCCATTGCTGCGCCGGCTCGCTGTAGTACTTCCGGTTCCCCCCCACGTTCAAGGGCGTGCCTCCTCTTATCTGAGGAGGAGAAGAAAAAATTTCTTTAGAACTTTTTGATCATGTAACTAGATCAGGCCATTTTGTGGCGCGATGTGGGAAAATCAACAGGCTTGGAGTGTGTGGGTGCTCTTGGGAGCGGTTTATTTATTTTTTATATTGAATGTAATGTTTGCTGTTATCAGTGTACTTTGTACTCTTGTATTAGGAGGAACTCACTTAGTTACGCACTGGTGATTAGAGTATATGGGGGAAGAGTAGGTTACGTGATCATGTCTAAGCGAGCAGGTGGAGTACAACGAAAAGGAGATTGAAGCCATCGAAGAAAAGCAATGTTTCGTTACCTCCGAGTGTGAGTCCAACCATGAATATGAAATACCTTTCAAGAACCCAAGTCCACTAACAAAATACAGCCGAAACAGAAACTTTGCAACGGATATGAAGATTGTTTTGGAATCAATGGGTCCAACGCATATTCTACAAATAACAATGGGAGAAGAAATGAATTTACAACCTACAGGGGAGGAATTCCTGCAAGCTCTGGAATTATTCATCGATTGTGCAAGCGAAGTACGCAGACAACACTGGGGAGAAGACTACGGGACCCAACCACTGACACCCCACAAGACGAAACACCGAACGAATGGTTAGAAGCTACATAAAAGTATTCGAAAACAAGACATTGTTCGAAGTGTCATCTTAATTAGGAACCAAAGCGAACTTGTTAGAATACATAAGATCATTGACTGCGATAAACACAATGGAAAAGGACCAAGTATTCGCATCCACTCCATTGAAAAAGAGGGCTATGACAGCAAAGAAAAACCCTATGGGCACATCCACATCATACACGACTGAAACAAAAACCACGAGTAGTGCCTTCTAGGAATTGCTCCGTACAATCCGAGTCCCCATATACCTCAATTTCAGTGGGATGACAAACGTCTTTTAAATTTGAAATCATGCCACCACATTTCTTCATAAAACTTGGCCACACATTCTCTGAAACAAAACTTCTGTAAATGTCACTCTTGCCATATTTTACTCCTCATAGTTATCAAATATTCAAACTTCTACGCTACTCTCAACATTTCCCTCGATGGCGACACTAATATTTTATAGAGACTGAACAGCATGAAGTCTTAGGACAGAACTGCCTATTGGCAACTATACTGTGACACGTATAAGATTTTCTTTAGGATTTCATTATACAATTCAATGAACCCACTTTATACATGGATATCTGCGGGATTTTCTGCGCATTTGCAACGAAACTGAAAAAAAAATGTGCAAATTACCTTCGTCACAAACGCACGTGTCATCTCCAGAACCATTCAACATATACAAAAAAAAAAAAAACAACAAATTGCGGAATTTCACTGAATGCTGTGAAATGATTCCAGTTTGGTTAAAATGGAACAAAAATATCGGATACTCTGTAAACACTCGTACACATTTCTGCGCACATCTCTCGCGCAACTCACTAAATATTAAACGGAGCAAGGAATTTACTGAACAAAAGTTTAATGGTAATATCCCAGACATCAATGCGGAGCGTAAAGCGTTACCAGATAAAACTTTCTGAGTTATACTTTTATATTCCGCAAACAGTTTTATTTTGTTTTTTCGGCTTTGAAAGTTATAGACCACGGAAACCCCGACTTCGAATCGCACTGTACATCTTGTGTCCAACGAGCTCAGTTTTACTCACATCTCTGTTGTGCTCGAGAGCAAACGGACCAGAGTTCTTACGTGTCGAATGTATTTTCTGACTTGTTAAATACATGTCCCAATATATCTGATTCCAGGAACTTGCAGATTGAGATTCGAACCGGTTGAGCAGAACGTTTAGAAAGAATGTCTTAAAATCGAAACTCCATGTCGCTTTATGAACATGAACAAAAGACAGAAGAAGCCAATGACGTGGGATAAAACATGGGTCACTTTTTGTCATTATCTGGCATTCTGGTGGGCTGTCTGGCTTACGTTGAGGAAGGGGCAGCGTATTATAATTCAGCAGTGAGGAAGTTCGTTGGCTGACTGGATTATGAATTTCGACCACTAAAAGCAAAAAAGCTCACTATTGAGTGCGCGCTTATTAAAAATGTACACACGTACGTTGCAGTACCGGCAGACAGGAATCCTAACGGCGTGAATTTTACTAGGACCCAAATAAAATATGTCTTTCTGCTCAGCAAACATTCTAAAATAAGTTTCGAAAGAAACACAAGGAATACAACAGATATAAACAGGCATATAGATTAATAAGAATTAAGGACAAGAGGTGAGATAGCAAAAAGATAATAAATAGAGAGGCTGACACGAAAAGCTCACAAGGAGAACGAGATAAAATAGAAGGAAATAGAGACAAACAGAATACTGTAATATTCGTAGATTTCGAAGCCTGACCAATATAAAAAAAAATTTATTACTATGTAAAACGTCCCCGAAAATTAACTCTTCTTGTAATATCAATCCCTGGATATTTATATTCTAATGTTACTGAAGAAAAGCACAGGATTTTTATGCTTTCTGCGGTAGTAAAAGACAAAACTTCGTAAAGCCATTTTTTTGTGAGCATTCAAACACAGAACTATAGCTGTTTTATTTATATAGGAGCATGCGACTGTAACAGATATTTCTTGAAGAAACAGGGTATCCTCACGTGACTACAGCCACAGTGTTGCACGGCCTGATAAATGCGTGTATATTATCTTATTCAGAATCGATTTTTCAGCAGAATTCCAATGTAATCTTTCTCAGATGTGGGACTGCCATTTTATTTTATTTTGCATTCACCGAAGGAAGAAAGGACAATGACCATGGCACTTCATAAGTAAAATGTTTATCTGTGTGTCTGGGTTGATTGTTGAGAGTTGTCCATGCTGAGATAAAGATGGACTGGTAAAAGTCGTTTTATAAATATCAGGGTCCTCTGTTTGCTGACATGAAGAAAACCAAAGAACATGAGAAGAAAGAAAACAGTAGGAATTCTCAAGTTGCGTCACGAACGAGGAAGCATCACAACGGTACGTATTTTATCTGTAGTCTTCTTCATGTTTTTCTGTAAATAAATACCATTATTAGGATGAGACGGCATATAGGCCGGTATAAGTTCGCCGGCATTTTAGAAGACCACACTGCCTCCATCGACAGGGTCGAAGTAGCCAAGAAGAAGCAAGCGGCAAACAGACGTCGCTGAAACTCTACTGGTGTAAACGGCCTCACAGTCCATAAGATAGTCCCTTTCATAGACCCCGTTTTGAGAACCTCAAATCCAACTTTCTGTTGTCGTTTTCGTCGTCGTCGTTTTGATATTGCTGTTGCTGTTGTTTTTGTTGTTGCTTTGTCTTATTATTATTATTATTATTATTATTATTATTATTATTATTATTA
>NW_019732379.1:655240-665010 GCF_002891405.2 Cryptotermes secundus | reverse complement strand
ATTATTATTATCATCTCATCATCAACATTGATGTTAATAAAATTGCTTCTTAAATAATTTAATGCATTTTCTGCGCGCGCTAACGTTTAATGAATGAGTCAGTAGCCGTAACCGAAATCCATGTGACATACTCAGAGCCAAGATTAGATCTGACAAAAGCAAAATACTGAATAACTGAATGACATAAAAGAAGTTAATTTCTTTTTTCCTTTGGCGGTACAGCCCCAATTTGGGCCTAGTCCTACCTCCATGAAACTCTCCGTTCACTTCGGTTTACTAGATCTTACACATTCAGTAGGACTCCTTGGGCGAGTGATCAGCTCGTCGCAAGGCCTCTACCTGTAGACAAACACAGAAAAACGCACACAAACATCCATGCCCTGAGTTGGATTCGAACCCACGATCCCGGCTTCCGAGAGAGCGAAGACAGTGCATGCCTTAGACCACTAGGCTACCGTGGCCGGCAAAAGAAGTTAATAGTAGGAAGTAACCTCAACAATTTCAGGTCAAAAGAGGTCAAAACCAACACCATGAAACTACATTTTACAATAAATATTACCATACAAGTCTTAGTACAATTACTTCACAATATAAGAATATTTACAAGAGTTTAGTGACAACTTTGCGTGTTCTCTTCGTCTGGTGAAAGAAATAACCATAGTCATACTAAGGTTAAGCTTCACAGAACACGAATTACGTATATAATCCATATCTGCTTGTAAGAGTGAACAATCACTTGGTTATTTCATGCCTAAAAATATTTCGAGATCACTGGAAAAGAGGCAAAATTTCAGTGATTAATTATGTCACATAAATCATTTTCAAAGTTTTAAAAAAGCAGTGAAACCAAAATTGACCGCTGAAGAACGCCTGACAACACAACAAAGGGTGAGGAGAGCACAGCAGAAAAACGTATACAAGACTTTCTCTTCGGAAACTGCGTAATCGGTTTAAGTATCTGAGGATAACCCATAATTATTAAACGTGTGAAGAAGCAGTGTATGTGCAATAAAAATGAACAGGATCAGCTTGACCATGTGAACAAGCTAAAGGTGTGACAGAATCAGGTAACAGCAGATCTTGATTCAGCAAAAGATGTGGGGTCATCTGTAATAAATTCTAAAACTTCAGAAAAATTATTAAGGATAGATAAAGGCCTATAGTTACAAACAGAGAAACGTATGGCTTTTTAAAAATGTTACAAACAAAATCTGTACGTTTCCACATGTTACGAAAGTTATAATGACTTTCGCTAAGATTAAGGATAAATTCCGGAACAGGTACAAAATTTCGGAATAAGAAAACAGGTATACCTTCAGATCAGACTGGTTTGTAAAGCCGTAGTAAATTAATTGCATTTTGGATATGGCAGTTGAGATGGGAGACAAACATGAACTTGTGATCTAAAGTTTGTGACGATGATACATTAGAAAAATATTATGTTTTTGGATATTATCCATCGCCCTGTCTTTATCTAAGAACGCCGTCCTCTTCATTTTTCAAAACACAACGTTTCGGAGAGTGGACTCTGTCTCCGTCTTCAGGTAAAACCTACACAGTTGATATCTCCTAGTCCGGAGATAGGGACTAGCTTTACCGATTGGGTCCAACTGAGTAGGTTTTACCTGAAGAGGCAGAATCATCTCCGAAAACGTTGCGTTTCGAAAAATATTCAGGACGGCATTCTTAAAGACATGTAATAGGTAAGAAGGTAAAGTTGTCCTTGTGTTCAATGAATTAAGCACTACGCCATGAAGGCGGATGTGGGAGTGGGTGTATAGATCCATATTTTCTTGACCTTGGTACTAGATGGAAGTGAGCGGTCAGCTTTACGACCCTGCCGCTNTCATCTCCGAAAACGTTGCGTTTCGAAAAATATTCAGGACGGCATTCTTAAAGACATGTAATAGGTAAGAAGGTAAAGTTGTCCTTGTGTTCAATGAATTAAGCACTACGCCATGAAGGCGGATGTGGGAGTGGGTGTATAGATCCATATTTTCTTGACCTTGGTACTAGATGGAAGTGAGCGGTCAGCTTTACGACCCTGCCGCTTTACTCCCGGGGAAAGAGCCCATTGGATAGGAGGTTGGGTGGACCTCAGAGTCGGTCTGGGCGATTTGGAAAAGAGAATGAAATGTTTTGGAAGTTCCTCAGCAGTATCACAAGTTTCAGTTAAGGAAGTTCCATAGATTTTAAGCTGTAATTAGTAAATATACAGGGTTATTCATTAGTGCGTGAAACATTTTGAAAATTTACAATAAATAAACTACGCTATATTTGCTACTAATGTCTTCTAGCGGCAAACCATGGCAACTATACGCTCGGGCTTTTAAACGAAACTGGGAGAGATTCATTCTATATCGGCGTAAGAATTGCCATGAGGCCGCGCCATAGCTCAAGCGGTTAGTTGCTGGCCCGGGTTCGATCCCGGGTCTGGTCAAGTGGGATTTGTGGTGAACAAAGTGGCGCTGGGGCGGGTTTTCTCCAAGTACTTCGGTTTCCCCCGCCAATCTTCATTCCACCAAATTCTTCATCACGATCATCAGGGGCAGGCTAAAACAGGCCAATCAGTGGCCGCCGTGCCGAGTGGACCCAGTTGAACTCCACCCCCCACTAAGTGAAATAAAAAAAATAATTACCATGATCCGCTGTATAGTTAATTTGTTGTGAATTTTTAAAATGTTTCACGGACTTGAGAATAACCCTGTATCTTACTTCATAAATTAGCAGATACTATAAACTTACTTGCCGGTCACGGTAGCCGAGCGGTCTAAGGCATGCACTGTCTTCGCTCGCTCGGATGCCGGGATCGTGGGTTCGAATCCCACTCAGGGCATGGATGTCTGTGTGCGTTTTTCTGTGTTTGTCTACAGGTAGAGGCCTTGCTACGAGCTGATCACTCGCCCAAGCAGTCCTACCGAATGTGTAACATCTAGTAAACCGAAGTGAAAGGGAGAGTTTCATGGAGGTAGGCCTAGGCCCAAATTGGGGCTGTAGCACCATAGAAAAAAAAAAACAACTTAAGTTCAGATTTGAGATTTGCGTCTATAAATTTGATCCAACGAAGAATGCCACGCTTGTTTTGACAAGAAAGAAAAATTATCATTAAAAAATTGTACAAACTTTTATAAACGTGTATAAAAATTATCTTTTTTAATATAAAGTTTCCGTTTGCCAGAAAAAGTTCCAGGATATTTAAGCTCTTAATATAGCTGCAATAATAGCGAAATCTATGGATGGGATTCCAGTAATATTTAATCTATCAATAGACGTTTCATTACGACCAGAAGGCCAGTCATAAGAAGAAAATACATTATACCGTGCTGAGTAGTTCCAAGAAGAATATATTTTAAAAGAAGAAATAAAATTGTGGTGGAGCGTCCAATTGGCAGAATCTACTTAATAACAACAGGATGATTAGAGCGAGATATTTTGCCTATACCATACTCAAAGGGATCGATGGGAAGGTCAGCAAAATTTGAAATAACAAGATGAAGCGAGTTGCTGCTGCTGTCAGGATAAGTACGTTGCTTTAAGCCACGAAATAAATGCTGAATGAAACATGTCTCTTTTCACATTACGTATCAAGCGCATTTTCTTAGAAACGATAACAAAATATTAACAAGATGAGTAAGAGCAAATATGAGAATGGAAAGAGAAAGAAAAAGAAGAAAGTGTAGGATAAGAAAAGGAAAAGTAATATAAAGAATATATACTATATAGAATAGGAGGAACGTAAAGGAACGAGCACACCAGCGAAATACAGACATAACAGCACTACATAAAAGATATGAAGAGGAAAAACATCAAAAATGAAACGAAACAATAAAAGAAATTGCATTCGATTAGTGCGCAGTGCATTAGGGCTCCTCACATAAGTGCTGCCTGAAGATGACCTTATAAGACCGAAACATGTAGCATTATCATAATGCATATATATTTTAACAGATTTTATATAACATCTTATGCACATAACGACCACTGTGTGATATTAGATTGTGAATCAATGTTATTGATTGTGCATTACAGACGGAACATTTGATAGACTATAAGAGAAATAAGGGAAAAAGTAGAATAGACATGGAAGGAATAAGAGCTTATGCAGCTCCTATGCAGAAGATAGCATCAGTTCTGAACAGCGACTTTCTTCTGACAATGCTGGCCTGAAATTGTGGTACACTAACTTCTGTTTCTTGATGAATATAAAATTCCAAATTACGAACAATTAAGTCATGTTTAAATTAATAACAATATATGCTAAATTAGCGTAGTCGGTATAGCGACTTGCTACGGGGCTTCACGAGTTCGAGTCCAGTTGAGGGCAAGAATTTTTAGTTCTCTGTATCGTTCAGACTGGCTCTGGGGTGCACCCAAGCTCCTATCCAATGGGTACCGAGGGCTCTTTCGCCGGAGGTAAAGCGGCAGGGGCGTGAAGATGACCATTCACCTCCAACTATTGCCGAGGTCAAGAAAATGTGATCTATAGTACATTCATTCCCCCATGCGCCTTCATGGCATAGTGCTTAATTAGTTAAGCACAGGGACAACTTTACCCTTTTCACCTCTTTTTATTCTTTTATCGCTAGTGGGGTGGGACTAAGTCCCTTGTACTGCGGCCACTTCTGGCCTATTGTATCAGCCCCAGATGATAGGTGAGGGTGATTGTGGAGCAATTGGTGGAATGAAGATTGGCAGGGGAAACCGAAGTACTCGGAGAAAACCTGCCCCAGCGCCACTTTGTCCATCACAAATCAAACTTGACCGCGGAGGAACGTCAGCGACTAACCGCTTGAGCTAAGGCGCGGCTCCTTTTTTTACCTTTATGCTAAATTTCTGAGCAGTTTAACTAAAGTTTAACTGGATGCAACTCATGTAACTTGCGACAGTAAACTATGGAAACAAAAGGCTCAGTGGAGGCGACAGAAGCTTTGTAATGAAGAATGTCTCCTTAATTGGATGAGTGAAGCGAGCGGAAAGGAGATCAACTCGAATGGGGAATCAGGAGTTTGTTTCTCTTGTTATGGCGAACCATTAATTACTTCCAACCTGAGATTTCGATAGGACACGTAGCAGTCTGGCCACTAAATCAGAAACTCAGCTCCAGATCCTTGTCTCCCCCCATTTCTCATCCCTCATAAGCTCAGCGTTTACATCTCACTCTAATTGCCGAACTATTCTTTACACTGCGGTTCAGCACAGCTTGCTGACCTTGTTTCCAGAAGAAGCCGTTACTCTGTTCATATTGTTGCGCGATTTTGCTTAAGTGGAACTGAAAGCACACTCCCCTTGGTTTAGCATAAGCCGAGCCAAACCAAGCTTGTCACAAATTTCCTTTGTCTTTGCTCACAAAGACTATTCTTGGAGATTCAGCTACCATTAGTGGCAAGACATAAAACTATGTTAAAAATGCATTTCTCTTCAGCCACGACGTACTTGAGGGTACAAAAAGAATAAATTTAGTTTTAGTACCATTCGTATTTGTAGAACGTGTTTGTTACAACGGGCCATACTCGTATATATGCCATATGCCTAGTTATAAGCATTCAGCAAACCAACGTACTTGTACATAAAGTTCCCGAAAATCCATAGAAAGTTGCATCTTACTTCACAAAACTTATACGAGCCTACAAGTTCCCATCCTCCAGTCTGGGTTCTGAACTTTCTGGACGGAAACATTCTCCTGTGTTATGAAACGTTTTGTTGAAAGATGGACAGAAGCTGAAATTACTTCAAGGAAAAATTCTAACGCAAATAAACTGGTGCAAGAAGAATAAATTCAGTGAACTTCCTGAGAAGCCGCCAGTCGGTCAGCTACTCAAGTATTTCCCAAAATTTTATGGAACCCTAAGATTCATTACCGTGTTCACAAGAACCATCCATTGGTTCTTGTCCTGAGCTAGATCGATCCAGTCCATACTGCCCAATCCTATCTCCCTAAGATCCATTTTAATATTATCTTCCCACTGACGTCTAGGTTTTCCTATCAGTGACCGGTTTGGAAATTTGCATAAATAAGGGCTTCGTTATTTACCCATATACAGATCAGCCAGTATTAATACTACTGTGAAACTTAGAAGAGTATGACGAACTGTGAATATTTTGAGAATGTGTAAACGATGAATGCACATGGAATTTTTGTGGGAAACCTGAAGAAAAAGGCCCATCTGGATGACGGAGAAGCAGACCGGAAAGTAACATTAAGATGGGTCTTAAGGGGGTAAGTGAGATACAACTGTAAGCATCATTCAGTAAGTGTTTTTAAGCTTTTATGGTGTAAATTGTTCCGTTCCTATGGAGAATGAAGTAACAAAACTCGCTAGGAAAATACCTAAAAGTTGAATGGAACGGCATATAAGAGGGAGAGTCAGTAAATAGGTCACAAATGGATATAAAACGTAAATCATATGATATTCGAACCTTGGAAAAAGACATTTTTTTCTTGACATATCCTCCACCGACACCGGTAAACTTGTCACATCTCTTTGCCAGTGCGTCGAAATCAGCATCATAGAAGTCTTTTGGCTGTTGTCTCAGCCACTTTCGCACCTGATCGGGTATCTTCTGCAATTTTTTAACGTCCTTGAGAGAATTTCTGGACGCAGTCGTGAAACTCTTTACGCGATGAACACGTCCCAATATAAACGTGAAACATTTATTCATAAATATCCTTTGCATTGAGCCTTTTTGCCCATAAAATTCATAACAGAACGCTGCTCTTCAGTAGTTGACCCTCAAACACGGTCTCCATTTTGACACTAAACCCAGCCTTTGAACATGCGCATAAGCTACTTGGACTGTCATAAGCTGGACTGTGCTGCTACCTAGTGATTCGTATAGAAAACCTATTAATCCCATTACATCTGTTTTACTCCCATTTATGAACTATTTACTGACTCTTCCCCGTAGGACTCAACAAAGCAGGAAAATATCGACACAGATGTTTCGTCTTATTCCTTTCTGCTTGTGACATGATTAGATAATGTTCATTAACGTTCATTTATATTTTGTAAAGGAGCCGCAATAGCTCAGTCAGTATATCAACAGGCTAGATCTGAACGGATAGGGTTCAATTCCCGGCAGGAGCAAGAAGCATTTCTGCACTCCATAGCGTCCAGATTAACTCCGAGGCCCACTCAAAACTGCTATCCAATGGGTAATGGGTATTAGGGGCTCTTTCCCTGGGGTATAAAGAGGACGTGGCATGAACCTGACCACTCACCTCCATCTAGTGCCGAGGTCAAGAATAATACGGCNAACCCCCCCCCCCCCCAATTTGTCTTCATATCATAGTGCTTAATGAATTAAGCAAAGGGGCAACTTTACCGTTACCTTACTGTGTTACGTAAACTGAAAGTTTGTGTCATCTTGTCAAACCGTAGTTAACTATTGATTGCCACGCGGGAGACAGTTTGCACTCCTGCGCATGGTTATGTCGTGTCTGTAGTCGTGAGGAAAAGCAACGTGCAATCGACAAGGAAATAAAATGGATCTGTAACTGAGTTGCAGACATCGAACTTTGCCTTAAGCTTCATCTGAACTGGGAGTGCAAAGAATACGAAAACGGAACATGTACTACAAGAACATGTAGACAGGGCACAGATAAAATGTAGTACATGTAGATTATCACAGTATCTCTGAATGGGATAAAATGAAGCAAACGGCAGTTAAGCCATTTAAACAACATGAGCTATTCACTGCAGCTGAGAAATGTCAGTTCACGTATAAATACCAAAAGCAAGGGCCGCGCCATAGCTCAAGCGGTTAGTCGCTGGCTTCCCACCGCGGTGGTCTGGGTTCGATCCCGGGTCTGGTCAAGTAGGATTTGTGGTGGACAAAGTGGCGCTGGGGCAGGTTTTCTCCGAGTACTTCGGTTTCCCCTGCCAATCTTCATTCCACCAATTGCTCCACAACCAGCCTCACTTATCATTTGGGGCTGGTACAATAGGCCAGAAGTGGCCGCAGTACAAGGGACGTAGTCCCACCCCACTAGCAACAAAAAAAAATTACCCAAAGCAAGTCCTTTTTACCCTCTAACAGCTCTACATACTGGTTACGTACATGAACCTCTGGCCGATGTGGACCTACTAATTTTGACTGTTCAGTTTGAGGCAGCTTCAAGTAAAAAACGATAACTGTTCATTTTGATATGATATTTTGAAGTTAAAGACACCAACAAAAATAATAATAATAACAAATTTCGATTTAGTAAATTTATTAAAGAGCTTG
Organism: Cryptotermes secundus; assembly: GCF_002891405.2. Taxonomy (NCBI): domain Eukaryota; kingdom Metazoa; phylum Arthropoda; class Insecta; order Blattodea; family Kalotermitidae; genus Cryptotermes; species Cryptotermes secundus. The sequence continues at coordinate 656,784 of NW_019732379.1, read as the reverse complement.
CCAACAATATGCGGCTATTACAGGTAAGTACTGCAATTTGTAATAAATGAAAAGAAACATGAAAGAAGAGAAAAATAATGATTCTAGTAGAACTGCACAAAGACTAAGTATCCTCAAAAGAAACCGTACTCCTACTAAAACCATCAGGAAACTTATATTACTTGCAGCTTCTGCGACTAAATGACTCGGCGCTAAGCTACTGTTTACAGTTAAAACGAAAAGGTCCTTCATTAATTTAGTTGATGCACGAATAATAACAGCAACCATGATAGAGAGACAAGACGTGCCGGTCACGGTAGCCGAGCGGTCTAAGGCATGCACTGTCTTCGCTCGCTCGGAAGCCGGGATCGTGGGTTCGAATCCCACTCAGAGCATGGATGTTTGTGTGCGTTTTTCTGTGTTTGTCTACAGATAGAGGCCTTGCGACGAGCTGATCACTCGCCCAAGGAGTCCTACCGTATGTGTAAGATCTAGTAAACCGAAGTGAAACGGAGAGTTTCATGGAGGTAGGCCTAGGCCCAAATTGGGGCGGTAGCGCCACAGGAAAAATATACAAGACATAAAACATCAAGATGTCTTCTGCAATAGAATGCTCTAAATTTAAAACATACTAAAATCAAATTATAATTATAAAAAAATCAATGTTACCAGATCGACTGCAAGATAAATTTAAGAATTTATCTTAATCTTTAATTTTACTGGAATCGCATATAAGTAAGTACGTAAGTAAGTTCTTTACAGGCAACCGACGCATAATCTAGCTTTGACCTAATTAAAGCAACATGTATAAAACCTAAAGGCTCTTACACAAATAAAAAAAGACTTGTTACGAAAATAATGAATCCTAGACGCTCCAGTGCCTCGGGAGGTATACGAGTATGATTAAAATATGGGGGAGAATACGATTTACTGTCGAACATAACATAGAGATATTTTATACAGCCGGTACGGAAAATTAAAACTACGCCAACATTGTAGTTAAAATTAATACTACGAGGAAATAAAATTACAGTTTCTGGCTGTTAAAGTCCAAGTAATTTTCGAAAGAGTACCTCAGAGTAGACCAAGACTGCTACCTTCAATATCCTTTACAATTTATTATTCAATACGTTTCCTACCATCCGACGGTATATACTACATGCAAAGTTACTGAGAGCGTTATTAAACAAAGCAAAAATAAATAAAACGACGTTGAAATAACCCTTCCCCAAATTCCTAAAATATGGGCAAAGGTATAAAATACAGATTTTAATAAGGGCTGTGAATTCTCTTGGAATATTCCAATGTCCTTAATTGCTTAAACAGAGGAAGAAAGTGAAGAAAGTCGTCTTCTGGGATCTGACGCCGTGTATTCTTCGTTTTAACCGACGTTTCGGAGGAACATGTCGCCTCCATCTTCAGGGTAGTTGAGTTGCTTGCGAATAGAGATAGCTGTAGCAGCAGTTGCCGTGTTCTTTCGCATTTCATTCAAATTTCTCTAAATTATGCAACAGACAAAGCATCGTTAAATGTAACAATAATAATAATAATAATAATAATAATAA
>NW_019732379.1:623044-655221 GCF_002891405.2 Cryptotermes secundus | reverse complement strand
ATATATATATATATATATATATATATGAATTTGTCCCATACTTGTTACGTTCCAAGTAGCGGTAGCGTAGTTGGCTGAAGCATTATGTTACAAGCCGGAAGGTCGCGGGTTCGTTCCTGATGAGGTCAATGAATTTTCCAATTGACCTAATCATTCCAGCCGTACTATGACCCTGGGGTCGACTCAGCTTCTAACAGAAATGAGCATCTGGAATCTTCATAAGGGTAAAGGGCGGCCAGCGCGTAATGTTGACAACAACACCGTCATCTTTGAGCCAATCTTCTAGAAAATGTGGGAGCGTCGACGCGTCATAAACCCATGGGACTTCAAGGCCTGTTACAGAGATAGCTTTTCCTCGATTATTATTCTTCTCAAGGGAAGATACCGCTTTGGAGAATTTGATGTATAATGGAGGATAATGTTATGACAGAGCGCGTGAAGTTGAAGAATCTCCACTGTTAGAACCCGCTGCCAGGGAACGGCTGGTGAAGATACAGCAGGTTGGAAAAAGCTTAGCGGGTGCTGTGGTGATTTCTGAATTGTGGAATTAGCGGTGGCCCTGTAATTGCTTTTACTTCCGGGTCGTGTATATACAGAGTCAATAAATCCAATATCGAATTCAAACCCCGTCTATGGTCTCCCCTATACGTGACATAACATCTTTCCTGGTCGATGATGACAATCAATTAATCGCCCTACTCTGAAGCTTGAAATCTGTATGACTTAAAATTAATTGCTGGTAACACCAGTGGTCCTAAAATACAAAAGTCGAAAACTTGAGCCCCATAAATTGCTTACTAGTGTATAATAAGCGTTAAAGCAAGTGTCACGTAACTTCGAACAAGGACAAGAGTAACCTTGAATGCGCAGAAGAAAAATTTCAGACAAGGGGGTGGGTTCGAGGGTGTGAGAAGTGACAGGCGGCCAGTTGTACAAACAACTGGCCACAACGTGACACTTGCTTTAATTATCTGTTTCATCATATTAACTGTTATGTTTGATTTCTTAAAGTATGTGACAACCTCTGATTTATTATTACGCTGGAATCTGTCCGTTATCTGAGGTACATCTGATTTACTCGTACATACGAATGTTAGGAGCTGGCTCTACTACCTCCTTTCGGTGACCGATTGTCATTTCACTGATGATCAGTACCATCCCAATGGTTTACTGAGTAGTGAATCTGTTACTCTAAAGCTTCTTATCTCTATCCCAGCCGTCATCAAAGTAAAACCCCTGTCCGTCTAATGAGCAATGCGCGTCAACGTCGCCTTCTCACATTCCTCCAACATGAACGTTCTCCTTCTGCTCCCTCCATCTGCCCCTCGGAGACATCGAGCAGCTTTAATCAACCGTGAATGATTTTCAGAGTCACCTGGGGCGGCTGGTTGAGTTAGTTTTCTTGGGCCCGCTAAGTGAGCCGTACATAGCAGATCCTGTTCTTCTGGTGAGTGTTAGGCTTGGTTTCTGGCCTAGTCTGCTGCTTCCATCTCCGGAATATTCTTTAGGTTGTTTCTGTTTTCTTTTATTGCTAGTGAGGTGGGACTAAGTCCCTTGTACTGCGGCCACTTCTGGCCTACTGTACCAGCCCCAGATGATAGGTGAGGGTGATTGTGGAGCAATTTGTGGAATGAAGATTGGCAGGGGAAACTACTCGGAGAAAACCTGCCCCAGCGTCACTTTGTCCATCACAAATCCCACTTGACCAGACCCGCCGCGGCGGGAAGCCAGCGACTAACCGTTTGAGCTATGGCGCGGCCATTTGATTCTGTTGATCGATCAGCTAGCCCCCTTCCTACATCATTATTTAACATTACTGGGCATGTGTTTTATCTTCATTCTTCTTCTTATTTTCTTACTGGCCCTCTCCCACACTCTCTGCTGCCTAAGCAAAGAGAAACTACTCTAAGAATGGAATTCGCAATTGTACTGACAGAAGCTAAATGCGCGTATTCATTTTGTGTATGCTACTTATTCTTGTGCCCGTCACGGTAGCCGAGCGGTCTAAGGCATGCACTGTCTTCGCTCGCTCGGAAGCCGAGATCGTGGGTTCGAATCCCACTGAGGGCATGGATGTTTGTGTGCGTTTCTCTGAGTTTGTCTACAGGTAGAGGCCTTGCGGCGAGCCGATCACTCGCCCAAGGAGTCCTACCGTATGTGTAAGAGCTAGAAAAACCGAAGTGAACGTAGTTCATGGAGGTATGCCTAGGCCCACTGGGGCTGTATTGCCAAGGAAAAAAAAACAACTTATTCTTGTGCCGGTCACGGTAGCCAAGCGGTTTGATGCATGTACTGTCTTCGCTCGCTCGGAATCCCACTAGAGGCATGGATGTCTGTCCGCTTTTCGTCTGTGTTTGTGTTGTCCTGTGTTTAGGTATAGGCCTTGCGACGAGCTGATCACCCGTCCAAGGAGTTGTGCCGCCTGTAAAAATTATCAGTTAAACTGAGAAATCAGTCTTAAGCTCCGAAGTGGGAGCGAAGAGGAAGGAAAAAGAACTTCTTCCTTGTAACACATATCCAGTCTGTTCCATTGAAATTCTGTTTACTGACTCTTTTGTGTTATTCTTTCTACAGGGACAATTCCCAAGAGCGATTAGATATGCAAGGAGTAGGAGTAAGGAGTGGGGTTCCCCTTCCCCAACCGTACACACCTCATCAATAATCTACAGTGTATGGTGTATTTCAAATATACGTCCCAATGTACAACTTCCAATACCATCTGGAGTGCTTGTTGAAAGCGACACGTAACACCACATTTTATCTGTGGTGATTCACTGTAAAGGAAGAATATATGCATGAACACGAACATTTGTGGGGCGAACAAAATGGAATTGAAAGATATCATTAGTCCACTACTGCCATATCCGACAACGAACATCCCGCTCTCAACGGAGACTTCCATGGTAAGGGAACACGAACGTGTAACAAGAAAGCGGTCAGTTATTTAACCATTAATGCAGAACACCTAAAATTAATTATGTACCTAATTTCAGGGCGAATTCAGAGTGGCGTATCATGAAATAACTAACATATTCTCACGTGATTAAGTGACTACAGACGGCGTTTGGATTCGTAGTCGGATCTACTGGACAATTTTATGGATCCTGACTACACTCCACAGATCATTATCACACAGAGAATAGTGATCTCAGTCACTGTCTTCACTGCGCTGCTTGATAACGTCTTCCAAGAGTGGACGATCCTCTACTTCTGGGCTCGCGTCCTCGCAGGCTGGCGGCCGTCTCGCACCAACTACCTGCCGTCTCAAGACTCTCTCGTAGAAGCTTGCTGCTGGCAACCAGCCAGCACGGTCCCCTGGAGACCCACGATCATATATTTATTCTCCTGTAAGACCACCATATTTTTCTTTTACTGAACCTCCGCCTCGATGACAGGAAGGATTCATTTTTCAAAGTAGGTGTCTACTTATTTCGTCATCATTATCCTGGCGTTACCTTACTCACACTCTCTCGTAATGGTAGCTGCTTCTCTTCATATAGCCCAGGCACGGACCACACAGAAAACGCTTATTCCATTTCCCGTTGCCATGGAAGCAATGTGTTCCCAGAGCTGTTCTCTAGCGACGGCTCTTGTACCGCCTCCTGTTTACACAGCTGTTACGAGGTACGTGGCAATGAGTCTACACGCCACAATATGTTTATTTTGCGAAACTGGGTGCATTATATCATGAAATTGCGTAGGTTTATAGCGGAAGTACTGGGTAGGTTATATGTTATGAATTTCTGTATACTTAAGTCACGAAATCTGGAACGTTTATACTATTAAATAGGGTAGATTTATGCCACGAATTTCGGCAGTTTCATCACAAAACTGGGTGGGTTCATGTCACAAAATTATGCAAGGTTTTCACGAAATGAGGCAGGATTGTGTCACAAAATTTGGTAGGCTACTCCATATTTTTCACCTTATTTCTTCGCTCACGGATTAGTCTCCAACCTGTTACGACTTTTAACTATCCAACCCCCTATTCCGTATTCCGTATTGAGGGGGTGGGTTTCCCCATGCACTGAGACCGGTTACTGGTGCATTGTGCGTCCCCCTTTAATTTCTACTGTCTCCATACCCTACCGGTACTGGTGCTTACTATCAGTCCCTTTCTGCCAGCGAGGTTCCAACCTCTTACTGGCAGTGGTATCTAATAGTTAGTCCCTTTCTGTCAGTGAGGTCGTCCCTTCTCTGACATGGGTTCCTAGTCCCTTTCTGCCAGCAAGGTTTCTACCCTCTACTTGGCAGTGGTATCTAATACTTTAGTCCCTTTCTGTCAGAGACGTCAGAGAGGTCCCCCCTCCTCTGGCAGTGGTACCTGATACCTCCCCCATCTACCGGAGGAATTGGAAACTAGTTGGGCGGGAAACTTGGCCTAATTTTGCTCAGAGGTTTCCTAGAGACATGAGGTTCTTTTACTTGCCGTAAATCTACGACACGGGACCCACGGCTTAAAGTCCCTCCCGGAGGACTTGTTCCCTGAATTTTTCCGCCCTTAAAAATTCCACGATCTCCGCCGGGTTTTTGAACCCGCGTACCTTGAGTCATCCAAACCCCTAAATGACATTGCACTGACAACTGACAACAGACCTATATTAACTGGTTCGTGTTTCTTTGATTTTCAGATTGCTCATGAACCCTGTTTCAATTACAGACGTCATATAGCATCAAATTATATCTGAACAGTAACTGGTTAGGATTTGGAAAGAAAGTTCTTCACCTGCAGGCACAGTCTTTTACAACAGCATTCGTATACAGAGATTCAGGAAAACCAGGCAGAACCTCTGAACAGTCGAAAACCTGGCAGATATTCGCAACGAATTATTTCAAAATCGCAACTCTCCTGTAAATATCTCGGCCGAAATTATGAATATGATAATATGTGTCCTTCATGTAATACTATTAAGGTGATATTAAGATGGCGCATACAAAAAGAGTTGTAAAACTTCATGGAAACTTACAACTTGTGAGATACAGGCGAAGGTGGAGATAACATCAAAGTTAGGTAAGGTAAAGGTGTCATTGTGCTTAGCTAATTAAGCAGTACGCCATAAGGGCGTATGGGGGAGTGGATGTATAGATCCACATTTTCTTGACCTCGGCACCAGTTGGAGGTGGGTGGTCAGCTTCACGCCCCTGCCTCTGTCAAATTTACTGTTTTATTTATGGATTGTCTAACTGCGCAATAGTTTATATATTATAGCGTCGAATGATAATAAAATTGACCAATAGTTAATTGTAGAGGATGTGGAAGGTAGCGATTGTTACCTAATTTGATGTACTATCCTTACATTTTTCATTGGATTTTTTCAGTTGACCTAATCCTTCCAGCCGCAGTAGGCCCTGGGGTTTACTCAGCTTCTAACAGAATTGAGTACCAGGAATTAAATAATAATTTTCTTGGGGAGTAAAGCACGGCCGGCGCGTAAGGCTGACAACCTTACCGCCATCTTTGAGCCGATTGTCTAGATAATGTGGGACCCTCAACGTCTCACAACTCTATGGGCCTATACGGCCTGGTACCGGGATAGGTTTACTGTTTACTTACCTTTATCCTTACACTTTACTAGACTGGGTCAGGAACATCATGAAAACCTCCGTAGGCCTAGCCGAAGTACTGGCCGAGATTTGAACCACGGACTTCGCGAATCCAAAAGAGTGCTATGCAGTCGACTTCGAGGTTAAAATATATATTACAGAATTGTATTCTGAGATATGATATGCAGTTTTGTAGATCAGCACCCCTTCGGAGATCTTGCTGCTTTCGCTTTCTGTCCTGAAGATGGAGACAGGAGGTGTCTTATATCTCCTATCAACTAAACTACAAGGCGTCAAATCTCATATGACTTCAAACTTCATAAGACAAAAATAAGATTTTGGACGAATGAAGTGGTTTGGATTGCCACATGAACTTGGTGTCGAGCCTTACTTGATGGAAGAAATGCAATGACAGTTATGCATCCGGCGTCTCGAGTTTGTGCACTCCATCCCTTGCGTCCCTTTCACCCTGAGCTCCCTGTTCTGTTATTAACCACAAACGGTCTACTCTATGTGAGGAGTTACGGCGCTGCAGACTGACGGGGTGCTAGCGCCAAGCTTAGAGACGCGATATTGGTTTACATTCAGTAGCTTACACTGAAGCCAGGACGACAAGAAATCTATTCCGTATGGAAATCCGTGCAGACCAGACACACTCAAGGATCTGACATTGAATCTGGCGTCCGTAGTAAGGTTTATAGCATGGACTGCTATGCACCATCTTCAGGTCTACTGATAAACTACTGGGAAGCTCTGCATCAAGAGGTTTCTGTAAGAATATCCACAGATTTCATGTCTGACCAACAGTTTCCACCTGTTCTTAATGCTTTTCCACGGATGATTGAGGGCAAGTTGGTAAAATTCATGCTTCTTACTCGGGAAGCTCCTGCTTGAAACACAGCCGCAGATCAGTTACCCTGACTAAGTAAGGTCTTCTGTTCTTTTCCTTAGTCTCTCCAGGAAATTCAAACACCAGCAAGAAATGCTGGCAATATTGAAATTAAAATCTCTAGTGTCATACAAATCTATTAAAAATAAACAAAATTCATATTTGAGTCACTGACTGACGTGGGAGAAATGTAGAAAGGTTCAAAGATCATAGTAACCCCTCAGGAAATGCAGATATCACGTTCCTGTAAAACACAGCTGTTGACGAGATCAAGGACTTATAGGTAAACGTTGGGATAAAAAACCCCCGGCCGCTGTTAAAAATAGTGATCAAATTTTATTAAGTTCAAACAGTTCGAAACATTAACCACGCCATACACTCCTTCATAATTATAGACAAACTGGACATAAAATAAAAATATGTCGCAAAAAAAAAAAAGACGTACAGAAACAGACTTCTGCTGGACGCTATGGTTTTAGACGCCGTTACTAACATGCAGTTAGAGAATGGGAATCTCCTGCCTGCGAAACCACCGACTTCCCTCCACGTGCGGGCGTAAAAGTAAAAAGTAAAGTAAAGCTATCCCTGTAACAGGCCGTGAAGGCCCATAGGGTTGTGAGACGTTGAGGGTCCCACACTATCTAGACAATCGGCTCGTAGTTGGCGGCAAGGTTGTCAGCCCTACGCGCTGGCCGCCTTTTACCCCCAAGAATATTCCAAGGATATTCCTGGTATTCATTTCTGTTAGAGGCTGAGTCGACCCAGGGCTGTAGTGCGGCTCAAATGAAAACCCGCAGTTACATAAAGCAAGTGATGCGGTTTGCGAGTGAAAGCTGTGTTCTGAAAAACTGCGCTGTGTTGCAGGAGAGCGGAAGAGAGACTGAGGAATTTGGATTTTGTGTCAACATAGCTGATCCTAGCCCATATCAGACGCAGGGTCTTCAATAATAAGGCATAGATGATATAGCATTTCAAGCTGCTTCTCGAGTTTTTAATTAAAACCGTCTTTGTCGTTTTCAGAATGACAGGCAGTAATTACACTGCACAGAAACGATCAATTCTTGGCAAAAGAGCCGGGATTTCTGTCTTAACCAATGTCTGGAGTGCAGCTTTAGTTTCCGCATACTCTCGTGTTTAATTGGTAACGGTGGTTCTTTCTCCCGGAGATAAAGAGGCCAGCAATGTTGCTGGCCATTCAACTGGCGCATAGGGGAAGAATGCGTGGGTACATACCTCCACTCCACTATGAGAGCAGAATGGGCAAATACTTGACGCAACTGAATTCAAGTCTGCAGATATTCAGTTCGATTCTTTGACGAGGCAATGGTACTCCTGATAAGCACTTTAAGTTCTTCCTAACGATTGCTGGGATATTAGGCCTGCCTCGAAACAGCTCAAAATCGCAACTTCCCAAACCCTTACTCACTATTAACGACAATGCTTCCGTTTGTGTCGGTGATGTATAATTTCTTAAGCTCAAAGAGCTTTGTTAAACTGCATAGGAATAAATAATAAACACTTAACAATTCTGAATAAATCCCCATCAGCAAGAAATAAGATTTGACAATGTGATATATTTCATCCACCAGAAGCCTGTAAAACCTTTCATGTAACAATGTGCTGCAACTTAAATGTCCTAAGTATTCTCATGGTAAATTACTAGTTGTGTAACTAACTAGCTACTTCGCTCCATGGAGCAGAGCCTTGGAATATAGTGGACAATCACCTACTCATAAAAATCGCCACCATTTCTGGAATATGAAAGTTTCTTAGCTTGAAGAGTTACTATCTTCTGGGAGGTAATGAGATTAAATCCGGTAGAAATACACTAACGTTTCGGAGGAAAGTACTGCCTCAATTTTCAGGGTCGAAGAGGAAGCGGAGCAAGAAACCAGCAAAACGGCGGCAAGCAGGGCATGTTTATTACATTGTTCACAACAGCCCGCAACTCTAAATTATCCTGAGCTGGATGAATCCAGTTCATATCCACGCCCTCTTCCTTTAAGCTCCATGTTTATGTCATTCCTGAATCTTCTTCTAGGTCTTCCAAGAGTTTTCTTTTCTTGAGGGCTTCCGACCAAACATCTGTAGGAATTTCTCAAATCTAAGAAGCATGCTACATGTCTTGCTCATATCATTCTCCGTGAATAAGATTTAAAAGTCTGTGACGATTGTATATTAATATAATTATTGACTTTTGGGGTATTATCCATTGTTCCGTTTTCAATTTAAAACAACGTCTCGGGGACTGGACCCTGCCTGCATCCTCAGGCAAAAGGACTACCCAATTGCATCTAATAGATAAACTACTCCTATCTCCGGACACTAGAAACAACTGTCCACAATTTCATCGCCTTAATAATATTTGTTAAAGTGTATAAGAAGCTCCTCATTGTTCGATTTTACGTAACTTCCAATAACTTCCCCCCCCCCTCTTAGGTGCAAGTATTCTCTTGGGCAACAGACTTAAATTAACGTTCGAATAAAGAAGTGTTGACTGCGCGGAGCATGGAACTCTAGCTCATCTTCTGCTCCCTTAGATCTGTCTAGTCTGAGTGGAAACAGTTGTCAGCCTTCTTTATTGTAACGAGAAGTGAAACGAAGTGTAGAGCCAGGACTTTTATTGCTAACAGAACATGACCGCCATGATTGCCCTATATTCAGCATTGGGTTTCTGACGACCTACTCTGTGCAAGCGAATGAGGTGCGCTACAAGAATTTATCGCAATATTTTCCTTTCAGTTTCTATCTATAGTTTCCAGAGATATGTGTTACGGATATACAGTACAATCCATCCGTGCGTGGACCCACCCACCCACTCCACATGGATTACTGATCCTTCATATACTTTCTCCTGACATTCAAGATTCATCTAAATAATATCGAAAAATTAAGTTCCAACCTGACAGAAATCACACAGCGTCTCTATCGCAAAGAATGACTGGTTAATTATAATGGGATATACTCACGCTCTATTCTAAGACCGGTGCGAAACACATAAATACAGTCTGTGGTAAACGTACAGAATTTGGTGCATACAACTACCTCTGTTGTAAGATTTGAGGTTTTCACGGCGGTGACTATGAAGAAAGCAGTCTTCTGGGATGTGGCACAGTGTAGATGTGGTGTTAACCGACGTTTCGGAGGAACGTATCGCCTCCATCTTCAGGGCAGAAGAAAAAATAATAAATCCGCAAGCGAAGAGACCGTGAGAACCGGTACAAGCAGACTCTGCAGACTTGCGGATTTATTATTTTTCCTTCTGCCCTGAAGATGGAGGCGACACGTTCCTCCGAAACGTCGGTTAACACCACATCTACACGGTTCCACATCCAAGAAGACTGCTTTCTTCAACTACCTCTGTTCTTTAAATTGTTAATCTATTTTGTATTTCATATTAAATATTAAAATGTTGAGACCAGTATTTAAAGAGAATGTTCTATAAACAAGGCAGTACCATATATTATTTAGAAGTCGCCTTCGAATCGCAGAGGCCTGGGTTTGGTTCCTGGTTAGTTCATGTGGGATGTGATGAACAATGTGGCAATGTGAAAGGTTCTTTTTTCGGAGTATGTACGTTTCCCCGCCAATCCCCCTCCCACCAACTGTTCCACTTAGGCTGCTCATCCTATGCACTCTCGACAGTGACAGCTTCGTTAAATAACTAACTTACTTAAGTATATACTATTTAGAAATAAGGAGGAGGCACACAGAACTGTGCAAATAAATTTCCCGCGGATGTGTACAAGAGTCCACTCTGATGCCTCTTGACCGCAATGATGAACATCAAACTTACAGCTGGTTGAGGAAAGGTATTTGGCAACAATTTCATCAAAATCACGCCAAAATGAATAAAATTCCAGGCACTGGAGAGAAGATGAAGCATCCTTCTGGTGTTAGCCATTTTCCTGACAAACTAACTTTTAATGGCAGTTTGTCTCCTGGTAAACTGTCTGGCATTTGTCTGATTTCCATATATTTCTGTGAGTGTCCAATATAAATCTGTGCCAAATTTCATAGAAACATTTTTTAATTTCCGTAAAAAGATTATATTTCAGACTTTGGACACGCTGATTGGCAAAACACGACACGTAGCCTACCTTAAGTCTGCCGATACAGGGTGAACCTACTCAATTTCGTGATATATTTTATTCGCCATGAAATAAATGTATGCTCCATAGATAAGTCTAACATTTCTCCATATATGGCTCCATGATTTAGAGTGTCGTACACGGTATATCAGAAAAAGGAGTACATTTATTTTATACGCCTAAATATGTATCCACGTAATAATGACTGGGACTTCAAAATCTGACCCAATAATAACCCCCCCCCAAAAAAAAAAATTCTAAACAGACATCACTGAGGCTAAACATTTTCCCCCACATTTAGGACTTGTCCGATATTTTGAGTCAGCTCACAGTCTGAAAGTGATCTGTGATCTTGAATGTGTTTGTATGCCTCGTCATGGTTTAAATATGCATGGCCTATATTCCAGTCTTGTAGAACATTCGTGTTGCTAAAGCATTCTCTTTCATATGAGATCAGTAAACTCTACAGCCCAAACAGGAAACTGGTGGGAAAGTCAGCAGTCTAGAATATACACGTATACTATCCTAACTGACGGAACATCTGCTGTAGTGACACCTCTCGGAATAACGAGTAACTACTTTAGCGTCACATCTGTTTTTATACTCGCTGTGTTGCTAATTTGTAAGTAATCCGACAGTCGGGTATATGTTTCTTTCAGGGGTTCAAATCAAATATGGGGGATAGTAATAGTATATACAACCTACGATTATGTCCAAATTATGTTTTTCAGAACAGCACTTAAATATCTGGATCTGTTATATGTATAACTGAACATCTGGATTCCAAATCCTTCCGTCTCTCAGTTCTCTTAACCAGAACGTCAATATGTTGCGCCTTGGAGATGAAGTTGTTGTTGGCAGCTCATTTCACAATTTGGGCGCATTCGCAAACGCTGCGCCGATTATCATCGCGGCTGCTCTGTCCTTTGTGTCTCTTTCCTTCGGTCTTCATGTAGAACTTATGAAATCAATTCTTAGAAATAGACAATCCTCGGAATTTTTACTAGAATTTATCGATATATTACAGTTTCGATAAAATCGAAGAATAACGAACACTGCATACACATCTACGTGCGTTTCTGCGCAAATCTCGATAGTAAGTCGATGAATGATCGTATTTCTTGGACCGAAAAAACGTTGAAGAGAAAAAATAAAGATATTTATTATTTCCAATACATATTTTCCTTAGTCTTACGATTTCGAGATAATTAAACAGAAGTGACTGTTGTACTGTGTCATCACATACCTCGAGGTCCACTGGACTGGTTTTCGTAATATTTCATATTGGAGGTCATGGTTCGAGCCGCTCTGTCACGCTATTTATAAAATAGCATCAAAATTAACGTTCACGGATTAACAGTTATGGAGCAATATCATAATGGACGTGCCACAATTACGATATGTGTACTCGTATATTTACTAACTTTTAAGTCTTTTAAGTCTCAAAACGTTATATGCTCAAACAATGCTAAGATAATAGAACTACAGGAACGGAAGCCCGAAGGGGGGGGGGGTTAGCTGTAGTAACTTTACTAATTTCAATCATGCAGACACATTCCCTCTCGTAATACAGGGAGCCATACGGAAGTGACATCAAAGCTTGCTTAGCGGATGACACTTTCCGCTGTTACCATTCGTTTTAACTAAAATTTAGCATGAATATACAGCAGTTAAAATACTATCAACAAAAGTTTTAAAATAATGGCGAGCTTGCATTTAAAAATTTTCTACACTAACCCCAAACTGTAAGAAGAGAGACTAACACGTAGGGTGCAGTGAACAAAGAATTCAGAACATCAGGTGTATTAAGCAATTTTAGGAAAAGGGCTAGGAAAGTGATAAATAAGGCGAAGTTAAGTTGTGGGGGGAGGGGGGAATCACCCAAAATGCAGTGAAGTGAAGTGAAGTGAAGTAAACTGTGGTGAGGATGTGAAGGATGCTTAAGTGTAGTGAAGTGGAATGAAGGGAAGGCCATGATGAAATGTGAGTGTTTCAGTTCCTGACATTACATATTTCTTTACTCTTACTGTTTAGTGTACAGTATATTTATTGTTTATTAATATTAATGTATTTAACTGTAGTTGAAATTGTATTTGCATTGTATTCATTGTGTGTACAATGTCCCTCAATGTTTGTGTTTTGTTTGAGCATGGTATGTTATTTTGTGTGATGTGTGTTAGTTGTGTGTTACTGTAGTACAACTGTCATTGGGTAAAACCCCATTTGCAGTTTAAATAAAAAATAATAAGTTTTATTTTAAGATGACTGTGTTAGTTGTGTGTTGTGTCTTATTGTAGTACAACTATCACTGGGTAAACCCCCATTTGCAGTTTAAATAAATAAAATAATAAGTTTTATTTTAAGATGAACGTACTGTAGGCTGGGTAGAATGCTAAGGTGTGGGCCCACAGCAGGAATCCCCCTCCCTTTCTGCGTTTATGGGATTCCTCTCACGGAACGCTGGAATGCTATTCATATTACCCACGTGCCGCGTTAATTGGAACGACGTCCTGCCAGAACCGATAGTCGCTGACATATAATGCTTCGTGACGTCACAAAGCGCAATAAGTTCGGATCGAAATTGAGGTTAATCATCTTAGAAAATTTCCATACAGCCTGTACGAATAAAACGAATTAAACGAAATATTTCTCATAGACCGGAGGTAGTCATAGGCAATCGTAGGAGAATACTTTAAAATATTACTAATTTAAAATTCTTATTCTCGGTTACGACATCCTAATAAAGACGCAGCACATTTATACGAGATGTTGATACCGACCTATCAGGTGGTGGCATAACCCAGACTACATAACTACAAACGCCTCGTATCTTATTACTGATTCTTGCCTCATTTAATGACGCTGTTTTTACTGTAAAGTTTTGTACACCGTCGAATGAGTTTTTAGGATAGCCTTGAAAGTTGAGCAGGTAAGCATTTGGAAAAAGGCGGTCGTGTCTAAGTGAAAGTATTGTCACACTTATGGGGGTACGCGTGACGAAAATAGCGGGTTATAGTTAGGGTGACTGGATTTATTGGCACTTCGGTTACAAGTTCTCTTAAACACACTCAATTATAACGCTATCGCTATTCTACACAGTTTCCAGCCCACAGCTGCACACGCACTAGGATTCTCCGTCTTTACTAGTTGTCCCCTGGCAGCGGATCTCAACACAGAAACTAGCACTTCAAATTACTATGAAGATTTCTTGCCAATTCTTGTTCAACCACCCTGGAACCTAGGAGATCAACTAAAAAATCTTCTTAGCTGCAAGGGGACTTGTGTTATATAGCCGAGGCACGGACAACACAGGAAACAAGGTTATACTGTTGCGTAGCGCAGACCACACAGAAAACAAAAGTCGCGTGACAGCTGCGAGTTCATTGGTCCGTTACCAGCGCTGGACGTGGCGCGGACGACATAGAAAGCACAGTCTCCTCTATTGTTGCGTAACCTAGCAACGGACTGTTTACCAAGGATCTGTCTTCGCGGGTACTTGTATACCAACCCCTTGCCTAGCAATAGATGTACATGTGACAGTATTATCCCAGCTGAGAGCAGGTGTATCCCAGTATAGGGCTGGATGACTAGAGTTGCAGCATACACCTGGAGTGGCTGAGGAATCAACAAAAAGCGCCAGACAAGATTATCTATGAGTATGCTGATACTCGTATGCAATTTAAGTACATCGTCCAAACCTTGTATTTTACGTAGTTCATTTTTTCAAATAATTTTTCTTCAACAGATGGTTCAAATAACTGTTTGAGGAACAACAAATTTCTATAAATTTCTACCAAAATCTTGTTTACAGGATGATAATGATTTTGATGATGACGAGCTGTAAGAATGCTATGTTTCTTTTAATTGTCACGAATGGGTGGCAAGTATGTTTAAACGTACACTCCGTATAATTATATCACATTCATTTATTTCTACTCTTGTATAGTAACGTGGCTGAAATCTCTGTCATTGTCTGTCTTCCAGTATCATCACAAATAAGAATTACCAATACACGCTATTTTTGTGACCAAAGTAATTTAATGCTCAAATTAAGCAAATGATTATAATAACGTGTCTACATAAAAATATCTAATATTTGTTTTAAAAATTCTATCTACATATTTGACACTAACTGTCCAGTATTTTCTATATACCATATACACGTGTAAGCTTAACAAATTATAATACGTAATCTACAGCTGAGCGAAAATTTTCGGGATAATTGTCTGTTAGTGTCTGCTGATTTTCAGCTCGTGAATGATGAAGTTTTACATTCAGTAAGAAACCTCATCGTAATCTATACAGAATGGTACCTCACATAATTATTTTCTGTTTAATTATTTCGACAACCGCAAGTCTTAGGTGAAAAGGGTAGCAGAAATGAAATGTTTTTCTTTCCTCTTCACAGCGTTTGGTCATAAATACTCCCCTACAATAAAAAATGTATTGCGTTATGACCGATATATGAGGATACAAATGCATGTAGGCCATCATGCGAAGTGTTCGTTATTGTTGACGCATTCTAATCAAAACTGGAATGGGTCGACAAATTTTAGCAGAACTCCTAAACGTTAAAATTCATGAAAATCTGTCCATTTGTTCTCGAAATTTACATGAAGAAAAATAGACCAATAGACATGGCGAAGCTAACTGTTGCATTTTTGCAATATTTCAGCTCAGTCTGTATAGCGACGGGCTACCGGCTGGACTGTCGAGGAATCGGGGTTCGATTCCCAGCGGAGGCAAGAAACATTTCTCTATTTCACAGCATCCAGACCGACTTTGGTGCCCACCAAGCCTCATATTCAATGGATACTGGGGGTTCTATCCCAGTGGATAAAGCGGCTGGGGCGTGAAGGTGACCACTCGCCTTTATCGAGTGCCGAGGTCAAGAATAATGGACTATACTTCCCCCCCCCCTTGGCACTACAGCCCCAGTGGGCTCAGGCCTACCTCCATGAACTTATCCGTTCACTTCGGTTTTTCTAGATCTTACGGACTACACTTCCACTTCCCCATGTACATTCTTAACATGGCGCTTAATTAATTAATTAAATACAGTAACACTTTTATATTTCACCTATAAAGGAGCCAATAATGGTACAGGATCTCGTCTCATTGGTACCATTCTTGTAGCACTATTATCAGCTTTAAAGAAAATTAATATCAAAGAAAACGCCTGCTTCGTTTCTCTAACAAAATTAAGTTAGCCATACAAGCAGTAAGCACTGTGAGGTACACAAAGGAAATTATACGCTTCAGGTCCATTCAGAGTAATAAGAAAATAATGAGCGATTGGAGAGGAGATGCAGTCAACAGAGCAGACTCTTTCACAAACATGACACTTGGTACTTACCATAAAAAACGATTTTTTAGGGATTGTAAAGAAATGTTGTTAGTGGTACATGTCTCTATGTCTCTGTGTCAGCCCGTACATAACGTCTCCATATCCGTCGCCGGATATCAATAAGTTTTAGTAAACTGTGTCGCTTAAATACAATTTTGTTTAAATCGGTCAAACATAACAAATATTTCATTAAGGAGAGGAAGCGGCTGTGGCCTAATTTGAGGCATTCTGGGACTGTGGAAAACTTAAAAAATCCTCAGTCAAAATAGTCCGTGTCCAGGTCGAGATTGGGACAAGCATCCATGTAATCCAAATTTAGAGCGCTGCCCCTAAATCAGTCCGTTCGGCCGTCCGGATGTGAAAATGGTTACAGTAACAACGAATTGTTTGATCTGAGAACACACATGAATTTCTAACTAACTTGCTCTATATTTTTCCATATTAACCCTTTAAAGACTAAATGTCTTCTAAATAGCGCATAACAATCCAGTTAATACCTCACAGGAAACACAATACATATCCGTTACAAAGACCAACCGTTTAGTCCCGTTTATGGAAACAGTCGCTATTTATTGTGAGAACCGGACGGAACACACAAATACACGCTGTGGGCAGAATGCAAAGTTTTGGCATGTTTTAACAGGTGGTAAATATAATAACCACTGGAATTTAAAGAATTAATCACTAAGTACTTTCGTCGTTAGGTTTCGGTCCTCCAGATTTAGCCTTTACCTATCTTCATCTCTGCTTGCCTGACTAGGTTGAAGGTAGGAACCAATTTCGTTAAGTGGGATATCCAGTGTCTCTAATAATTTGATGATTATGGTACGTTGAATTTGGTCATTCTGATTGATAAAGCTTGATATGGGATCTGACGGATCAAGGCTGGACACATAGGCCTACATAAACTGTTCACTGTTGTTTCAAATGAGGTGGGGCGAGGATATGGAGAAACCAGTATTGGATTCGGTTTATTTCAAATCTGACGCCATCTATACGGAAATCCAATATCGTTATGTGACAGAGTCTACAGAATTGCACGTTCTACTCGGCTGGGTTCCAGTCGCTTGCGGCGATTTACACATGGGCTATAGTCTGTCTTGTACCCGTAACATTTGGGGTGATTATGGTCACAACTCTGTTTCCATCATTTTCTGTTATTCCTATAATTACGTCATTGAACCCAATTTCAGCAATCCAGGCGCCTGTGTACAGCGTGTTCTGCAGACATGTCCGTGTTCCTTTTTGTTGTTTTACGATTTTGTCAGTATCACGACACCACAACGTCGATGATAGCATGATTAATGATTGCGAAGCAGTTGGTAGGGTGGGAACTGGCAGGGGAATAAGATGTAGTCATCGCGAACCCGCCCCAGTCCCGTGTCCTTGTTGCTGTCTCCAACAAACTCGTGAGCACATTCAAACCTTTGACGAGTGCTTCTAATTGCCTAGGGAAACAGACTTATCAGCTTGCAGATGTGGCCTATTCAGCCGTAATGTAATTACATACAATTCGTAGCAATTGAATAGTGAAATGAATAGAATATAACTGAGCACATGTGTTCCTATTTATAATGTATGAAACTAGTGTAATGTTGTATTTATGATTTGATGTTCTCACAGCGGTGGTTATGAAGAGTCTGATCTTCTGGATATAATCCGTGAAGTCCGCTGAAGGTCAACCGATGGAGCTCTGCTTGTCACCTGCTTCGCGCTGCTTTCTTGCGTGGCTTATTCTTCGACTGTTTAAGATGGAGGCGATATATTCCTCCGAAACGTCAGCTAATTTCTAACGGACTGCACGGCTTTATATCCCACAAGACATAACCCTTTTAGTGTAATATTTGCTGAAAATTTAGCAGAAGTCTCTCTGTTCACTATATTGTTACTGTTTTCATATTTAATACAGTTTAATTATAAAATTAAATTTTGAGGGCCGATACCGAGGTGACACTGCAATGACAAGCGTTTATTACTATAGTTACTTGGAAGAGCTTAAGTAAAGGGGCTTCACAAGGAAACCTGGATAAACAAGGTTTTATGAACAAGAAATTCTTATGTAAACTATCAGCTACAAATGTTATTTTGTACTGACTGATAAACTGCAACTATGTTATAGATGTGTTGAGATGGATGTGCCATGGATCATGGTGTCCCTTCTGGCACTTTTCTGCTCGTGCTGGGATGAACATAAATACGAAAGGATATCATGAAACCCGTCATCTGGTAGTGACGCTTTAGCATAGACGCAAGTTTAGTTTCTGGCGGAAAATCATTTCTTTCACATCTTCATCTCTCACTTCCTCCCTTTCTTCCCCTTTATTCCTTTCGCGCCTTTGTCAACTACCCTCCCTTCTGACGTATTTTGTTACCATCCCTTTTACTTCTCCGTCCTATCGCCTTTCTTCTCTCTCTTCCTTCTTTCCTCTCCTTTGCCTTAAAATAGTTTAGGTTAATACTGTTCAAGCCGGTCACGGCAGCCGAGCGGTCTAAGGCATGTACTGTCTTCGCTCGCTTGGAAACCGGGATCGTGGGTTCGAATCCAACTCAAGGCATGGATGTTTAGTTTGTGTGTGTGTGTGCGCGTTTTTCCGTGTTTGTGTACGAGCTGATCACCAGCCCAAGGAGTCCTACCGAATGTGTAAGATCTAGAAAAACTGAAGTGAACGGAGAAGTTCATGGAGGTAGGCCTAGGCCCACTGGGGCTGTAGTGCCAAGGAAAAAAATACTGTTCGAAGTATTTATGATTACAGAAGATGTGAAAGAAAACACATCACTGAATAATGAGTGGGAGTCGTTTGAATATTCGGCAGGCCTGACTACTTCAAAACCATTTTTGATTTATCATTCCATTCTTCGACCCCGATGAGGTGGATTTTTTCAATTTACCTAATCCTTCCAGCCGCATTATGGCCCTGGGGTCGACTTAGCCTCTAATAGAAATGAGTATCAGGAATATTCTTGGAATATTATTGGGAGTAAAGAGCGGCCGACACGTAAGGCTGACAAACTTACAGCCATCTATGAGCCAATTGTGTAGAAAATGTGGAAACTTCAACATCTCACCCTTATTAGCCTCCATGGCCTGTCACAGGGATACATTTACTTTTTGACTTTTTACTCTTCGACGCTATACATAGACTAGGTACTGGAAGAGTCGTAAAAGAGACCACAAGAAAATACATGAGGTCACATCAAAGACAGTCGTAATCTTGATTTGAATGTGCCATAATGTAGGCCACATTCACCACATGAGTATATTATGATTTGAAGGCACTAAAGATATTATTAAGGAAGATTAAGTTAAAAATATCAGAAACAGCGGTCGATGTAATACCAAAATCTTATTTGAAGTCTCCGTTCTTCATTCCATCTAATCTCCATTGTTCAGAACAAAGCTCCTTCAGCAAAGCGAAGCCGTAATAACCGTTCCACTCTCAAGCCTCAGAGTATATGCCATAGCCTCATTTCTTGTAGGAGGTTTGAATAAGAATTTAAAAGGATTTCTCGGATAAATTGGTAGTGACTGCACTGAGCTGAATGTCAGGCGCATGTAAATAAAAGCTGGGAAAACTTCATAGCTCAATGTCGAAAAGACAACCTCAATTTTATTTTGTGTTGGCCAGGCGACCTGAGAGAGGGTTAACGAGGACTTATCTCTGGATAAGCCCTCTCCACGTCACGAAGAATACTACACCTAATTAGCTTATAGAATCAAATGCAATTCTGATTGCTAATTTATGTAAATAAAAAAAAATATTTTGCAAGACACCCCTATCTCAAGGGACAGTAATAGGGGTCACTTTAATGTCGAGGGTCCTATCTACTCCTTGAATTTAAGGTCCTCTACCAACACTGCCCTCTTTCACGGAAGATATCAGCCGTTACGATTCTTGACACACGTATGTAGTTTAATGAGGTGAGGTTGTTAGCCTCACGTCAAATCTCCAGGATCTGGGATACAATTCATTTCATCCCTACCCTTCAAAATATTTAGCACGGGTGACAACAAGGAGCCTGCGCCCCGCTGACTGGGCACGCAAACATCCCCACCATGTTAAGCTTGTAGTGGAGGGGGGAGGGGGTTGAAAGAGTATACAGTCCCATGTTACTGACCTTTTAGTATAAATTAAAATAGAAATTATTGTTTTATTAGTCCTTTATGTATATAAAACTTTTATCGCTATGTTGGTAATACGCATACTACAATACATAGAAAATTATCGCATGCGGTCTTTTATACATAGAAAGGAGAATACTTGTAACTGAACGCACATAAGAGTTTACTCATTAATGAGCACGATCACCTGAGCACCTGAATACTATTATAAACATATATGTATGTAAGTTGTTAAGAATGGGATGCCTAAGACAATATTTGGCCGCGCCATAGCTCAAGCGGTTAGTCGCTGGCTTCCAACCGCGGCGGCCCGGGTTCGATCCCGGGTCAGGTCAAGTGGGATTTGTGGTGGACAAAGTGGTGCTGGGGCAGGTTTTCTCCGAGTATTTCGGTTTCCCCTGCCAATCTTCATTCCATCAATTGCTCCACAATCACCCTCACCTATCATCTGGGGCTGGTAAAATAGGCCAGAAGAGGCCGCAGTACAAGGGACTTAGTACCACCTCACTAACAATAAAAAAAAAGATAATATTTGGATCTGGAGAAATTAATAGATGAATGGAGAGGAGTGCATAATGTATCTCCACAATTTGCACCCTTCACCAAATGCTATGAATGTGAGCAGCTCAAAATGGACGACACGGACGGCTGATTATCGTAGCAAGCACGTAAACCATTTATAACTGCATGCACAAGGTTAATCGGAAAACTTGAAATAAAACTTTGAATAACTAGGCTTAGATGGGAGAATAATATTAAAATATCCCAAATAAATAGGGTGTGAGGATGTTGACAGGATATATCTGATTCAGGATGGGGTCCAGTGGTGGCTGCTTTGTGGATTCCATAAAATTTGGAGAATTTACCTAATTTGCCATAATTAACTTCTCATGGACTCTGCTTCAAGGAGCTAGTTAATTAGACCTGTGTGTTTTTGTGCGTGCATATTCGCACAAACACACACTCTGACTAAAAATCAAGATTTTGTACCCTTATATTTCAAAATAAATAAACAATTCCAATTCGACGTAAATCTAAGTTGGTCGGTCGGCTAAATTGTTTCTGGCTCGCGTCAGCACAGTATTTCTTCGTTTCGAGTCCGGTCGGGACAAATTACATTTTTTTTCCTCTCCTAGACATGTACGTGTTTAGAAGTGAGCCTCTTCTTCAACGGCAGGAGGGCACTGACTACTGCTGCTCATTCCACAGCTACTGTGGGTGACTCGCGCGGCTACTCGTTCACTGGCTCCACACACACACGCACACACCGTAAATCGAAATATTATCGAGAGTATCCAGATATGTATGTCAGGGGAAACAACCATTGCTAGGCAACAGTAACCAAAACATATTTCCACAGCAAAGAACCAACATGCAACAATAGATGAATTTTTGAAGAGGCAACACTGAACAATGCTGGAGCTGCGGAAACGGTTTTTCCTATGCTTTCAATTCCGAGGTTGTACAAAGAGGACAACTCGAGAAGACAGTGCGTGGAGAGGACCTAGCTGGCAGACAGTAAAATATGGCCGTGCGTCCCGTGGGACTCAGGACCAAGATTCGCTGTGCTGGTGAGGGCCAGCAGCAATTTAGCAGATAGCCTGTCAGGAAGTGAGTCAGCAGCCATCCAGCGAGGACGTGAGCACAGAAGCTTAAGAATCTCTATGGTTAGCATCCGTTACCTAGCAATGCCTGGTAAAGACGTAGAAACCTTAATGTCTGGAGTAGCGATTTGTTAAGAGTGCATATTTGCTGTATTTACTTTTAGTTATGAGTTATAAACGTACAATAAATCCAATTACCAATCCAAACCCCGTGTCTAGTCACTAACACTTGACAATATTTTAACTTTCACGTCAATTTTCCGTACCCTATAGCGGACATAACAACACCCAACGACATTATGAAATTTACACCATACTCTTGTTAGCACGCGAAGTAGCCACGGCTGTTGAGGTGAGCTAGTACTGGAGTACAGTTCTGGGCGGGATTCGAAACCTTGTTCACATTCTTTCTTTTAGTATATTAGCAAACTTCTTGATTTCAGTCACTTGGCATCAGTGTAATGCGTTCTTTTAAGGATCAGGTATTATATACTGTGATTCTCACAAGGATATGAACCAAATTCAGGCAAAGAATCAGTACCTCTGAATATTAACGATTGGTTTCTATTGAATACGACTACTTCCACACTACTTCGTGCGAACTGGTGCTCATTACATTCACAGAAGTGGATAATTTGGAAGCATACACAGATGGGTGTGGGATGCAGTCGGCTCCTCATGAAGGGGCTGCTCGTTACGTCATATTATAAAGAAATAAAAGTTGGTAAAGTTGTCCCTGTGCTCAACGAATTAAACACTACGCCATGAAGGCGTATGTGGTAGTTGATGTATCGATCCACGTTTTCTTGAACTCGGCACTAGCTGGAGTTGAGTGGTCAGCTTCATGCCCCGGCCGCTTTACTCCCGGTGAAAGTGCCCTCGGTACCCATTGGATAGGAGGTTGGGTGGACCCCAGAGCCGGTGTGGACGACACGGAGGAGATAAAATTCTTGACCCTAACGGGACTCGAACTCCGACCCATCGATCTTCCAGCCCCTAGCCAGTCGCTATACAGACTACGCCATCTCGCTTCCTATTATAAAGAAATAATAAAAAAATTGTCACTTCTGTTACACAAAGAAATGTTTAAGTACTATTGCTGCTTATGAAGAGAATTCGCTCTCATATGCTATGAGGTGCTCTCCTTTAGTCTGCTACATACAGAAGTGAATTCTTCTAAGCAGAACGTACAGTCCCCACGTTTCAGCAACGAATAATTTTGTTTCTTTATAAAATAGGGGCACAGGTTTCATTAATGAAGATATGAGGACCAACTTAAATTCGAGGAATTGTTCCAAACACTCGGTTCAGAATATTTTATCGTCCCGTTCCCTGTAAGACATGTAAAGAACAGAACTATATTGAAACACGTACATGGTTACGTAAGCGACGGACACGCCTAAATGGCGTTTATGCCGTCCATTTCATTCCTACGGGCAGAGATAGAGATTAGTACAATGAACACGAACATGACAATGGAAAACACTCTACACTATTGAAATTTAATCCCATAAACCAGGAATTCCGAGCAAAATTCACGAAACCTATTTTCCTGTTGCCTTTAAGACCCAGTACTCTAATTATTGTTCTTATTGTTGTCATTATTCCTGCTGATACTGTTGCCCTGTTTTGTTTTCAGTTCCTTACTTACGAAAAACTCACTACTGAAGTACAGATTCTGTGTTAAATTTGTTGAATGTAGTCATAAATATTTGCGTCCTAGCTGTGATCTGTAACTTTAACTTACAAATAATATGTGATATATAACATAAATTGTACTCATCTCCAAGTATAATTACAATGATCAGGTCAAGGTGAGCAGGATATGTAGCATGAATGGGGAGAAGAAGAATGTATATAGGATACTGGTGGGAAAGCCAGAAGGAAAGAGACCATTGGGAAGACAAAGTCGTAGGTGGGGGAACAATATTAAAATGGATTTTAAAGATATATGNAGGATATTGGTGGGAAAGCAAGAAGGAAAGAGCCCACTGGGAAGACAAAGTCGTAGGTGGGGGAACAATATTAAAATTGATTTTAGAGATATATGATTGGATGGTATGGATTGGATTGATCTGGCTCAGGATAGGGACCAGTGGAAGACTCTTGTGAACACGGTAATGAACCTTGGGGTTCCATAAAATGTGGGAAATTCTTGCGTAGCTGCAGAATTGGCGGCTCCTCAAGAAGGGCTCAGCTCCATGAGTAAGTAATATGTAAATACACTTTTGATAAATTCCAGTATCAAATTTAACGTGCTTTGCCCTAGTGAATCGTTAATTACCGTTACCAAATTAATAGGTTTATGAAACATTCATTCGGTCGTGTTTCTTTACATTCTACAAGAAACTGCCTTGACATAACCTGCAAATTTTTCTACCAATCTGCGAAATGAAGGATCATATACTACGTGGTGCTACTGCCTCTTCCAAGTTGCTGGTTGTGTATCCGCCTTGGTGGTATAATGACAGAGGGAAATTGAAAATGGAACCTACGGTGACGCCCAATGGCAAAACATTCATACCACTGTCGTGAAAATCGATCGGCCAACTGAATGAAGTTGAAAGGAGGTTCGAACAGACAGCCGCAGGGACCGGATGTTGCTTTCGTCTGACGTATGCCTTATTACTCGTACTTCCTTACAAAAAAGTGAAGTTGATGAAAATAGAATCTTCGAATGAATTCTGCAACGAGAACGATCTGGAAATCGTGTGACCAAAGGGGCTGTCTTCTCCAGGACGGTACAATTTCCAGTTCCTTTTTTTTTCCTTTGGTGCTACAGCCCCATTTCTGGTCTTGGCTTACCTCCATGAAACTCTACGTTTCACTTCAGTTTTCTAGATCTTAGACAGTCGGCAAGACTCCTTGGGCGGGTGATCAACTCGACGCAAGGCCCTGCCTCTACACAAACACCAAAGGTCCATGCCCTGAGTGTAATTCGAACCCATGATCACAGCTTCTGAACGAACGAAGTCAGTGCATGCCTTAGACCGCTCGGCTACCGTGACCGGCATCCAGTTCATCAGGGCTCGTAATTTCTCCCCAGTGCTCTACGTTATATTAAACCAAACGCCGAGGTGGAATTCAAGTAACGTGAACACAAATTGAAGGATCTGAATTGGACTCAAATATACAGTGTGAATATAAAATTGATATAATTTTCTGCGCAAATACACATTCTTAATCTTAGAGGCTTTTTCTCATCGAATAAGTCGAATAAAAAGTAATTCATTTGTTTTATTTTCAATTAGATTCTTCATTTGTGCGTGATAATTCTACAACTAACAGGACCCAACTACAGAATTTTGTTTTGTATATCTCCGTTTGTTTGTACAATCAGTCCATTATGGGATACAAGTACATCTTATGAAATACTTAATCTAAGGCTTAAATACTAAGAAAGAACATGTCGGGGAGAGTAGTGCTCCAGTGAGCATTCTCTAGGACTCTATTTCGAGTGTGACTTTGTTATTGTGTGTATTGCATTTATGTGAAGCGCGTCGTTAGGTCGGTTGGCTTATGCCTTTTCAGTTTTCTGGGCTCGTCTGCCTCGTTTAATAATATGGTTGCCAATTTATTTTGGTGTGCTGTGATCTTCTCTTTGTATTTACGGTTGATGTTTGTTGTTTCTTCCCTTACTGTGTGTATGCCTAGATCGGCATGTAGCAATCTGCTTGGGACGTACCACGGTGCATTGACTATGGCGCGAAGTACTTTATTTTGAAATCTTTGCAACATTTCTATGTGGGATGTACTTGCAGTTCCCCATAATGGTGCGCCGTAAGTCCAAATAGGCTTCAGTATTGTCTTGTATACTAGGAGTTTATTTTCGGTAGACAGTTCTGACTTTCTGCCAATTAGCCAATGCATCTGACTAAATCTGATGTCCAATTGTTTTCTTTTGGCGAGAATATGTGTGCGCCAGGTCAACCGCATGTCCAGGTGAAGGCCTAAACTACAGAATTAACACACACACACAAAAAAACAGAACCTGAAGGAAAAGACACGGAGATATAAGACGAATATATATATATGTATGTAAGATATTATATTGCATAGTTGATGCATGATGAGCATAAGTTTAAAAAACACTGAATGCAATAAAATATTGTTAACTGTCTATTAACCAAAATAACAGCAACATTGATGTTAAAGAAGTTGCTGTCAAAAATATCGAAGATGTTACATATTCGATTTGCGGCTAGGGCGCAGTAAGTGAAAATAAGTTTGTCATGTGAAAATTAAGTATAGAAGATACTGAATTCTTACTGTTAACTTTTGATATCAACATATTCTAAAAGCGAAGGGCAGATAATAAACCGTTATAAACGTTCCTTTTGCATAATGTCTCGCAGTAACACCTTCTCATGAGTAAAATGTGCATATCTGAGTTATCCAGAACATTATCATAAAGGTAAAATTGTCCTGTTCTTAAAAAAGAGAAAAATCTTGCCTATAGGGAAACATGAACTCTGACCCCTCAGCCGTCCAGCCCGTAGCCAGTCGTTATACCGACTGCGCTATTCAGGCTGTAAACATAATCATAACATTAATAATTATAATTTGTTCTAACACTAGGTAGAAAATTTTCTCTGAACACTTTCTAGTGCGCTACAGTCAGTGTTACGCGAGAATTTCGGGCAACAGAAGTACCTATATTCAGATTTCATTCTGGGTAGGCTGATGCAAGGCAACAGACTTATGTAATAAAGAAAAAGAGATCATAATAGTTCATCTTTAATAAAGTCTGTACCGAAAACACCAGAGATACAAAGGACATAGTTAAAAATCAGCATATTATTCTGTCTGGACAAAGGGATAAGGTTTGTTTTACCACAATATGCTTCATATGATTAGCGGCATATCAGTTTTGCACAGAGATAATATCTGACCTCTACTGATGATATCAACAACAGAGATGTTGAGACAGAATATTTTATATTTTTGTTATTGCTAGTGGGGTGGGACTTAGTCCCTTGTACTGCGGCCACTTCTGGCCTATTGTACCAGCCCCAGATGTTAGGTGAGGGTGATTGTGGAGCAATTGGTAGAATGAAGATTGGCATGGGAAACCGAAGTACTCGGAGAAAACCTGCCCCAGCGCCACTTTGTCCACCACAAATCCCACTTGACCAGAACTCGGGCCGCCGCGGTGGAAAGTCAGCGACTAACCGCTTGAGCTATGGTGCGGCCGAATATTTTATATCATGAAAACGATAACGAAATTAATAATAGCACTAACAACAACACGCTTAGTATAGGAATTTTCTCTATCTAGTAATATAATCCCAACTTTCTTCTGTTTGTAGGTTACAATAATGAGTTCGACGTTAACAACAAGGAGCTAATGACGTCATGTATGACAGTGTATGAATCGTATGCATTGCAGCACTTAAGCAGTTTCATGTGCAGATGAGGAGCAAGAAATACAGATCCACCTCCAGTGATGTGTAGTGAACCTTCAGACTTCCAGTAGTCGCTCTGTAAAGTCTCGCTTCCTTCGTTCTCACCACTTATATAGATGTGGAAAAACACACAGAGTTGCTACCGTTGCTGTATAATAGACCCTTCAATTTTTCTGTCGTCGTTCTATAGTGGGACACTTCCTTCCAGGCTCAGAACTTCATGTGGAGATGTGGAAAAACACACCCAGAGTTGTTACCGACGTTGTGGAGCAGAGCCTTCAATTTCCCAGGCGTCGTTCTGTACTTGGTCACTACCTTTCAGGCTCAGAACTTCATTTGGAGATGTGGAACAAATTCAGGGTTGCTATCGTTGCTGTCTAACACAGTCTTCAATCTTCCAGACGTGGTTCTGTATTGGGCCACTTCCTTCCGGTCTGAAAACTTCACGTGGAGACGTGGAAAAACACACCCAGAGTTGCTACTGTTGCTGTATAACAGAGCCTTCAATCTTCCAGGAGGCGTCGTTCTGTATTGGGCCACTTCCTTCCGGTCTGAAAACTTCACGTGGAGACGTGGAAAAACACACCCAGAGTTGCTACTGTTGCTGTATAACAGAGCCTTCAATCTTCCAGGAGGCGTCGTTCTGTATTGGGCCACTTCCTTCCGGTCTGAAAACTTCACGTGGAGACGTGGAAAAACACACCCACAGTTGCTACCGACGTTTTGCAGCAGAATTTTCAATTTTCCAGATGCTCTCCACTGTTCGGCTTCCTTTAAATTTCAACACTTCCCATGAATTCAAGATCTTGATCAATTTTATTAAGTCACATATCGCTTGTATGATTCTTTGCTGAATTCCAAGTATCATTTCTTCAGCGACAAAATAAAATTTATATTTCAGGTTCAGAATAGAATATTCATCTTCGAAATATATAGGATAGACGTCACTCACTGATGTGCCTGTAAGTTTACTTCAGAATATATGAAATCCAATCTCATGTTGACCATAGGCTAACAGTTCAAGCAGCCTGCATTTATTCTTTATTGATTGAAAATGCATATTTAATAATATTTTCTAGCTTAGATTGAACTTCTGAGAGGTAACGCTTCCTGCTCGAATTCTGAAGACGTCCGACACAAAAGTCGACTTGGACAAGCCACTTTTACTAACGTTTTTCTTGAACTCCTTAGACTCTCCATAAAGTGACTTCATATTATTTAAAATAAACATTCCTATCCATAATGTAGTCATTTTACCAAAGAATTATTTACTTTTGGGTTACAAATCTAAGATGCTTATACAACGTCATGAAATAATGGAATGTCCAACAAATGAAACTGAAATAAGCAACGCATTTCTCCAAACCCCACCCCCATTTCCTTGTCTCATTACCGAACAATAACTCTCGCAATTAATGGCCCTGGTTTGTCTTTCGAGCGTCCACACAATTTGTGGCCAACAAATTATGGAAAGAACTTGTGCGCGAATTTCTCATTAATTTTCTGAAACTAGCATAATTTATAAATTAATAATTATATAAAACTAGTAGCCCTCTTTCTGCGAATAATTGTCATTAGTTTAAATTCCAACAACTGATAGCTACCCATCGTAGTTTCTCAACTCGCCGTGCTAGTAACTGCTACTGGAGGCCCATAAAGAAATAGTTTATACAAATTTTACAGGCCTCTTTATGATCCTCCTTCATTTCCTCCTCCATTTCTTTCTGCCTTCTTCTCTCTAGTGTCTTTTTTTTTGTCACTTTTACCTTCCTGCTCTGCCTGCGTTTGTATCGGCGTATTACACATTCATCGCACTTAATATGACAGAGGTCAAATGTCATGACACTTTGCGTGCGATTCTCTGGAAGTCTGTCCTGTCAAATGCAGGAATAATTCATTATAGTCCTACATAAACTTAACTACCCATTCACTGAATAAGTCCTTTAAAAAAAGTTCAAATAATGTTTTCACCTCAACGAAAGGAACACTTGGATTATTATAAGGGTTTACTAAGAATTCATACTGCTTTGGATACGCAATTGTATATATCTACAAATAGCAAAATATTTAAAGTACTGTATTTTATTTTAATTCATTATAAAATATAATATGCATGTTAAATAAACGTTAATAGGTACTTACGAAGTTCTTACAGCTGAGAAAGTAAAGACATATTTATATAATGCATATAATTATTATTTTCATGAAATCATCGGAAATATTACACAAACACCGGATCTTTCGAATGAAATGTTCATATTTAGCTGGTACTTATTCATAGATCGTCTTCAAATTTCGCAATATATATTAATAACAATGGCTAATGCTCCATGTTAGGCTGATGTTTCGATAGAATGTATTTTAATTTTTATTTATTTTATGAAAAGTGAACCCGAAAGATGAACTTCTGGTTTTACATTTGTTGTCTTCCGGATCTTGTTAGTGGTTACAAACATTTCAAAACGAATTTCTACTTCCATATACTGAAGATGAAATAAACTGTTTCCTCCGAAACGTTCGTATCGACTTAGAAGGCTACATGGCAACATAATCCAGATCACCATCGAGGGTATCACCGCCACGTAAATCTCGGATCTCATATAGAAGCTACAGACGTCGAAAGAGTATTCTCCAATTTCATTTTTTCTCCTCTGGAGGAAGTAATGGAGCACGAATGGGGAAGAAGAGGAATGCATATAGGATATTGGTGCGAAGGACAGACGGAAAGAGCCCACCGGCACGACCAAGGCGTAGGTGGGTGGATAATATTAAAATAGATCTTAGAGAGATAGGATAGGATGGGATGGTATGAATTGGATTGATCTGGCTCAGGAGAGGGGCCAGTGGAGGTAATGAACCTTCGGGTTCCATAAAATGTTGGGAAATTCTCGAGTTGTTTCAGAACTGGGGACTCCTCAAGAAGGGCTCAGCTCAATGAGTAAGTAGGTAAGTAGGTAAGTAAGTAAGTAAGTAAGTAAGAGGAAGTGTAGATGTATTCCTTGATATCACTTTAACTTAAAGCAGCAAAAAACATTTTAAATGCATGCAAAATTAACGAGTGTAACACGGTCATAAACAACTTAGTGTTAATGGATGTCGTAAAAAGAATATGTTTAATGTCATATTTTAGCGTCCTGTTGCACTGATTTTCATCCATGACATGTATACAGTGGCCGTCTTGTAGTGCACTCAATTTCACCAGTCAGTTCACAACATGTTTCGGCAACATAGTGCCATCTTCAGGTGTTCCAATTATTGCAACACTCGCAGCTAATAGGGGAACATACATCACAAGACGCGGTTTACACAGAAAATNGTGAAACTGAGTGCACTACAAGACGGCCACTGTATACATATAATGGATGAAAATCAGAGCAACAGGACGCTAAAATATAACATTATGGGTGGATAATATTAAAATGGATCTTAGAGAGATAGGATGGGATGGGATGGTATGAATTGAATTGATCTGGCTCAAGAGAGGGGCCAGTGGAGGTAATGAATCTTCGGGTTCCATAAAATGTTGGAAAATTCTTGAGTTGCTGCAGAACTGGGGGCTCCTCAAGAAGGGCTCAGCTCCATGAGTAAGTAGGTACGTAAATAAGCAAGTAAGTAAGTAAGAGGAAGTGATAGACGTATTCCTTGATATCACTTTAACTTAAGGCAGCAATAAACATTTTAAATGCATGCAAAATTAACAAGTGTAACACGGTCATAAACAACTTAGTGTTCATGGATGTCGTAAAAAGAATATGTTGGCAGTGAAATAAAGCTATCGGGCCTTCACTAATGTTCGGTCTCTGGCCCCTTTACATTCCGTTCTCCCACAGTCACTCACCGTACGAGGCAGGTTGTGTACGTTCTGAAGCCCTGCATGCCGTGTCGCGTGTAATCTGTTCCGACACAGAAGGAGGAAATGGTGCAATCAAATCGATCTCCATCTTCCTTTAAACATACCAACTATAAATGTACTAGACGCAGAGGAGAATAAATATACATCAAAGAGTCTTCAACCCCTAATATTTCATTATAATATTAAGGGTGAAGCCAAATCCATTTGCGAGCAAACCTCTAGACTTATTCGTTCTACATATACTGAAGGTAGAAGCAGATTCGAACATGCGTGGCGTGTGCAGTAAATTACAAAACTGAATGTTCTGTGATCTCCTTGGAATAGAATGACGACCTGAAACACTCCACACTACTTACATTTGGCAACCAGTGGCATTTGATACTGTTGTTGCTACTCAATGAGGCGGTGAACTGCAGATGTGCAACAGGACGACGTTCTACTTAAAATTATTGGGTCTCATGGAGACAGAAACGTGTCCAATTTTCGGAACGTTGTATTCTGTTCAGACTACCAGACAATGAACAAACTATAGAAACACACAAATAAGACGTGTAAACAAATGTCATCATCGGTGATCAGAGATAGCTCAGTCACTATAGTAACGGGTTACGGGATGGACAGCCAGGGTGCGATTCCCGGCAAGTTAAGGATACTTCCATTTTCTTCACAACACCCAAACCGGGTCTGGGGAGGACTGAGCCTCTATCCAATTGGTACAGGAGGATCTTTATCCGGAGGTAAAGAATTCGGGGTGTGAAGCTGGCCATCCGCCTTCATCTAGTGTCGAGGTCAAGCATGGTGGAGCTATACCTCCACTCACCAACACGTCTCAATGAGGTGGTGTTCAATAGTTACGCATGCGGGTAACCTTATCTTTTCCTGTATGACATCGTTAGAACTATTTAAAATAAAGTAATTTTTGTCACAAAGTTGATCATCACTTAGAAATGTGCAGTTTGCCAGGAGATGCTATGTCAAGAGTCAGGGTGTCTGAATGTTTTCAACATTTCTGAGGGAAATCGGTTACTGATAATGCCAGACCTAGACGGCCACGCACAAGTGATGGAAAATTTCGCTGTGTCGACATATGTATTCTAACGGGCTTCCATACTGCGACACGTGAAACCAACTGGAATATCTTATGGCTCTTTGGAACCAATGGCTCAAAAACGTCGCTTACACAAACGAAACCGAAAAGTCAGCTTTCCAAATGCAAGGACACGATAGCAGCCTTTCGGACATAATTAGCTACCATCAGCGTCTGCTTCTACAAAGTGTAACTATGGCCGCGCCATAGCTTAAGCGGTTAGTCGCTGGCTTCCCA
>NW_019732379.1:619356-622901 GCF_002891405.2 Cryptotermes secundus | reverse complement strand
CCGGGGCGGTACAATAGGCCAATCAGTGGCCGCCGTGCCGAGTGGACCCAGCTGGACTCCCCCCCCCACCCATTAAGCAAAAAAAAAAGTGTAACTACGGTGACTGCTGGTTATTACTCAAGCTTACTGCAAAGGGCAGTGACCCTTCAGCAAATACACCCAAAGAGCAATAAATATTCTTCAGAACACCGCTCTGCTCAGACTCATCTTCTATTGATTTCCAGCTCCGTTGCCTGTGAACGAAACGGTGGTGGTCTGAACAAGACGACCTTCCTATTTCAACTTTTATCTTTGACTAGTAGGGAAAATAGCCGATCACAGTGGCCGCGAGGTCTAAGACATGAACGGTCTTCGCCCGCTCCAACACTTCGATCGTCGGTTCGAAACCCACTCGAAGCATGGATGCCTGTTTGCGTTTATTCTGTGTTTGTCTTGTTCTGTGTGCAGGCAGCGGCCTTGCGACGGGCTGACCACCCGTCCAAGGAGTCCTACCAACTATATACAGATTAAGAAACTGAAAAAGCGGCAAACGTTCTCAAGGGCTGTAGAACCACAGAGAGAGAGAGAGAGTAGGGAAAATAATTTCGAAAATGTAGACCACGTGTAGTTCAATAATTATGGCGCGATCACTCGCTTCTGTTTAATACTAATCTCGGACTCCGTAAGACTTACGGAAGCGCATTATTTTCTTTCTCGGTAACATCTGTTCTAAACTCATTTCCTTCCATAACATTTAGTGAGTTAAGCTCGAGATGCACACAGAAAAGCATATACTATTCACGTAATCTCCAATTATTATTATCAGATTTTCACCAAAATTGAAATGTGCCAACAAATTTTAAGCAAAGCGCGCTATCTTCAAAAGTCATGGCTACACATTCAGCATCTATGGCGTTTTTTATATTCAGACATGACGAAGATAAAGGGCGTATTTTTACAACTTCCTGTTGCTATCACACCAAAAGAAAATTATTAAACCAGACACACAATATCACTGTGATTGATTAATGTCGGAATTAATTCCTAAGCGAGTATTTCCTGCGAAAAAGGCTTAGAAAAGACGCACCTATTACCTGGCCTCTTTGTTCACAGAATTTGATATACACGTGACCGTATTTCTCTTCGAATGGATCTCCTGAAGAGAAAGTATTCAGGTATTCTTATCAAAAAATTGATTTACGTAATGATGTCACTTCAGATGGTGCAATGATCTGTAACAATGAAGTAGAAATGATGAGGAAGAGAGATTTGTATTCGGGAGATCAAGAGTTCAAGTCTCGATTCGAAGAGCGGTTTTCCTGATAAATTGATGGTTTTCCCCAGATACTCCAAGCAAATATAAATTTGGAAAACGCCACTTCCTCCGGCATCCTTTCCAATTGATAATTCATAATTGTCATATCATTCTACATTACACAATCTGAGCACCTGAAATTGCCTTTAACTAAAGCAGGAACACATAATCAAATTTAACATTTCGTAATTTTATTGAAGTTCTGCATGGGTGTGGAACCTGGGCTCTGACATTAAGGAAGGAACATAAGCTGAGGGTGTCGGAGAACAGGGCGTTGAGGAGAATATTTGGACCGAAGAGAGATGAAGTGAGAGGAGGTTGGAGAAAACTGCATAATGAGGAGCTTCATAACTTGTAATCTTGTCCAAGTATAATTAGAATGATCAAGACAAGGAGGGTGGGCAGAACATGTAACACAAATAGGGGAAAAAAGGAATGTATGTAGGATATTGGTGGGAAAGCCAGAAGGAAAGAACCACTGGGAAGACCAAGACGTAGGCGGGTGGACAATATTAATATGGATCTCAGAGATATGTGATTGGATGGTATGGATTGGATTGATCTGGCTCAGGATAGGGACTAGTGGAGGGCTCTTGTGAACACGGTAATGAAACTTCGGGTTCCATAAAATGTTGAGAAATTCTTGAATAGCTGCAGAATTGGCGGCTCCTCAAGAAGGGTTCAGTTCCATGAGTAAGTAAGTAAGTAAGTAATTTTTTATTAAAATGGCAATTTTATACTTCAACGAATCAAAGGACACTTCAACGCCATAAGGAAACAAAATCGCCGTTATACTGTAACCAGTTCAATTCTGGTGCCAATTGAAGACCTATTTACCATCCTGTCATGTACTGCTGTGTCTGTGGTTTTGCCAACTAAAATTACACTAACACAGTTGGACTTAGAAAACAAGGCCAATCAATATGAAGCAAGGGGTTGTGGGAGAGAATTCTAGAAGCATTTGGCTCCCAACAGAACGCGTGTTGTTATAAAACGGTGCCCTGTACCAAGATAATAACGACACAGAAGGTGACGTTACTGTCACTGCCAGATATTCGTGTCACCAAGTTTATGGCTGTAAACGAATTACACGTCACCGAAAAGTAGGGAAGTAAAGCAATAACGAATGGCGAAGGATTCGACCATTTCGTTTTGAGAGTACTACTGCCCATCTGACGTCAAGCAAATGCCATTGCTCTTCATGCCACATTGTAAAGGGACAATGTATAGGTTGGGCCGGTCACGTTACCCAAGCGGTCTAAGGCATGCACTGTCTTCGCTCTCTCGGAAGCCCGGATCGTGGATTCGAATCCCACTCAGGGCATGAATGTTTAGTAATTGTGTTTGTGTACAGATATAGGCCTTGCGAAGAGCTAATCACCCTACTAAGTAGTCCTACTGAATGTCTAAGATCTATTAAATCGAAGTGAAAAGGAGAGTTTCATGGAGGTAGACCAAGGCCCAAACTGGGGGGTGTAGCGCCAAAGGAAAGAAAATGTAGAGGTCGCAGGTGCGTCACAGACAAAATAAATGCACAGCCAATGTAAAATCACGTTTTAAAACAGGTCTCCCTAATCTCGTCATCAATTTTGAGGTAGATTTTCTCGTAAGTGAAAAAAAGAAATGGGAATGTAGGTGTCTAGCGACTTGTTATTAACCAAAAAGAGGTCGCTTTTTACAAAGCTGTCTCTGTTCTGCAAGAGAGTAACAAGGTTTGGGTCTATTAACTGCGATACATTCGGCACTGACAATGCCTGGTTTCCCGGACGTTACATGTGGTTCTGTTTCATACCTGAATGTCACGCTCCGAGTTCCCAGTCTTTCACCGTGGCAGATTTTCCACATTTTTGCGGCTTCCAATGAATATTTAAAACAGAAACGAAGTTTATCTTTCTAAGGGAATCAATTTCGTAAGTATAAGGGGAGTTAAATGAAAACGGGTCACCACGCATAACTCACACGGCACGCGCAAGTTGGTAACATTGGAATTTCCTTAAGGTACTAACATCTAGTGGGGTCTTGGGAAAGCACAGTGACAACATGTCCCTGCACACTAGTCGTTTGTTTATTGTGCTAGAAGCAAGGTTAGCGCTACGTGTCGTCGTCCAACATCAGTAATGGAGGCGGGTAGAAATGAACAGCGAAGAGTAGTGCTCTTTTTGATTGCTGAAGGAGTAGGAGGACGAGAAATTCATCGTCGCATGTCTGTTGTTCACGGTGAACACAGCATGCCACGTTCGCGTGTGCCGGC
>NW_019732379.1:609901-618734 GCF_002891405.2 Cryptotermes secundus | reverse complement strand
GATGCAGAGTCCGTGACTCAATTCCATAAAATATATTATTCCTTTCACTTCCATTTAGCGCCGAGGTTAGGAATGGTGGAGCTATACCCCACTCCTCATATGTCTTCATGGCGACGTGCTTAATTAATTAAACATAAAATCTACTTAGCGTATTTAGTTAAACTTCGCTGAGGTCAAGTGGGTAGTAATCCCGCTTCTAGAGGGTAAGTTTGTCAGCCTTAAGCGCCCGCCGCTCTTTACCCTAGGAAGATTCCTGGTACTCATTTCTGTTAGAGGCTGAGTCGACCCCAGAAACATAATGCGGCTGAAAGGATTACGTCAATTGATAAATCTAGTAACATTGGGAATGGAACTCGCGAGCTTCCGGTTTGTAGCATAGTGCCTCAACCAACTACGCTACTGCGTGAAAACAGGAACTTGGTGCAAATTTTATTTTAATTTTTGTGAGAGCTAAAACTCAAGACAGAACTCGTAGTTGGGTCTATACTCCACATATAACATTTATGGCATCTTACAATGCCTAAGTTTTTCCTCATGTCTCTAGGAGACCTCCGAGGCAAAAAGTTTCCAGCCCAAATAGTTTCCAATGCCTCTGGTAGATGGGGGAAGTATCAGGTACCGAGGGCCGACCTCGTTGGCTGAACGGGGCTGATAGCACGCACCAGTACCGGTAGGGTATGGCGATTGGTAGAATATCAAAGGGGGACGTACAATAGCCTATTAGTGGCGGTGCATGGGGAAACGCACCCCTTCCAATAATAATAATAATGCCTAAATTTTAAGATGTTTAATAATTATATTAAGAAAATATTTCGATAATAAATTATGAGAGAAATGCTGTACAAACTTATTAAAATTATCCTCTCCAATAAAAATGATATTATTAGAATAAAATTAACACCTATTAACCAAAGCTTTCATTTATTAATATTCTCCTGGTCATTACTGGATTTCTGCTTCAGCGTCCGTATGCTGTTTGAGACTCATCATGCACATTTTGTACGCCTGTACTCACGCCATTGCTTTAACCGGTATACTAAATCAACAATGATGCTGGACCTACTTTTTCCCCCTTACTCTTAATCGTAAATGGACTAACGGAATAAAGCGACCGTACTAGCTCTGACACTGCAGTGAAGCCAGAAACACGGATGTCTCTCTAAACATGTTACACACTGTTGTTTCCAGAACTACGTCATGCTACTATAAAAGTAACGGCATTCCCTTATTTGGAGGCACTACAGCAGCTTTTGGACAAGTCCAGTTTGTTCCTGACATCTCCTGCTTCACACAACTAAATCTCCCTGCAGGTTATTTTGAGGAAGGAGGAAAATACAGTAACTGTACAGAGCCGTTGAAATGGTGATGTTCTGATGTGCATGAAGCAGACATTTCATTTTGTGTGGACGGTTTCAATTCAGAATGAAGGACTACAAATAAAATATCGTTTAATTAATATAACCAGTATGCTTCCCTCCACTGAAAGTCTATTTTATTTGTTTATTCGCATGATTTGGGGTTTCGTTTCAAACAAGGTCGTCCAATTAATTTTTGTTTATATAGTCGAACATAAATACTTTCCTGTTGCATATATTTATATTCCTACAAACTGATTACTCTTATTGATGCTTTCTTTTATTTTTGCGTTGAACTTATTACATAAATATGTATTCTATCTCAAACTTTTCAGACACATCCCCAAAATTACGCATTATCGTCATGATCGTAACTTTTACTTATAAGCAATTTTTCATAATTAATGTTATTATTATGATGATTAGACCGCCTCTGTAGTTTAGTGGTCAGAGTTCCTGGCTACAGATCCAGAGGTTAGGGTTCGATTCCCGGCGCTACCAGATTTTCTGAAAAGTAGTAGGTCTGGAACGGGGTCCACTCAGCCTCGTGAGGATAATTGAGGAGCCATTTCAACGAAATAGCGGCTCCGGTCTAGAAAACCGAAATTAACGACCGTGAGGATTCATTGCGCCGACCATGCGACACCCTCTATCCGCTAAAGTTGGCACTAACTTCACCGACAATAGGCGGTCGCTCGGTCGGTATAGTTCGCTTGCGGACTAGAGGCCACAGTTTTTTTTGTTTGTATTATGATGAATATAATATGATTACGACTTTTCTCTGTACTAATTTTGCAGGCCTAGTTCAAATGGTCCATTAGATAACACCATAAAGCCAATAAGTACACAAAATGTCTGCATGTCTACAATATTATTAACAATCTTAAATTATGAAGAACAGTATAACTGAAATTTTTATTTTCTCGAACATCTGTTACTATGTTCCTGATTCATTCCACGATCTCATGGCTAGTGCTGCAGCCCCCTCAGAAGATCTCACATGATACAGGCAGCATGGTGACCACATAAGCCTCTTTCTCTTGAAAAAATAAACATAGGATAATATCGACAAAAACAGTCAAACCAGGTAACCAATTCACTAAAGCGCCGAAAAAAAATCAACAGTTACTTTGGCATTACTTCAGCCCACGTATTTCCTTGAGATGTATTCTGAGATACTAGTATTATCCTAGCAGATAGTATATAATGGAACCTACTTCTTTAATTCGCATAGTGGGGGGTGGAGTCCAGCTGGGTTCACTCGGCGCCCCGGGTGATTATGATGATGGAGAATTTGGCAGAATGAAGACTGGCAGGGGAAACCGAAGTACTAGGAGGAAAAACTGCCCCAGCGCCACTTTTTCCACCACAAATCCCACTTGACCAGACCAAACTGTATTATCATTTCTCTTCCCCTTCTTTCTTTCGTTTCGTTTAAGTCAAAAAATTTAGGTAAATATTCTATAAAACAGGGGCACGCTGTAGCGTAGTTGGTTGAGACACTACGCTACAAGATGGAAGGTCGCGAGTTCGAGTGCCGATGAGGACACCGGATTTTTTTTTTTTAATTTGGTTCGAGTGCCGATGAGGACATTGGATTTTTTTTTCCAATTTACCTAATCCTCCCAGCCGCACTATTGTCCTGCAATCGACGCAGCGTCTAACAGAAATGAGTATAGGGAATCTTCCTGGGTTTTAAGGGGGCGGCCGGCGCGTAAGGCTGACAACCTTACCCTCATCTGTGAGCCGGCTGTCTAGAAAATGTGCCAGCCTCGACGTGTCAGAACCCTAAGGGCAGGAACACACACGACATCGGTCGTACGGAAAATGTCCTACGACCTCCTTTTCACACTAGAGCGACCAAATACATTTCTCTGCTCTCAGACTGTCGTACGGTAGATGTCGCATGTCGTCACGTATGAAAGCCAAGACTACACTTTATATTCTACTACTGGATGCGACACGAACCGTACGGACGTCGTACGACCAATGTCGCTGTGTGTGTTCCTGCCCTATTGGCCTCCACGGCATGTTACAGGGAGAGCTTTACCTTTAACCTTCTTCAAAACATGTCGTTACACAAGAAGAACAACGAGAAACGCCAGCCATGCTCGAGGCCGCTTGACGACTAAAGCTGCATGTCAGACACTGAGAACGTTATTGTCCTCCGTGAGCGCAAGGAAACAAACAAACAAAGATATATCAAATTGGTTTTATATGTAAGATTACATATTGAACATATTATACCTAAATTAAAT
Organism: Cryptotermes secundus; assembly: GCF_002891405.2. Taxonomy (NCBI): domain Eukaryota; kingdom Metazoa; phylum Arthropoda; class Insecta; order Blattodea; family Kalotermitidae; genus Cryptotermes; species Cryptotermes secundus. Next base: position 615,121 of record NW_019732379.1, on the reverse strand, counting down.
GCAGCTTGCTATGCGATGAGATCAATTAAGCATTTTACGTCACAGGAAACATTGAAGATGGTTTACCATGCCTACTTTCATTCTATTATGAACTATGGATTAATATTTTGGGGGAACTCTTCACATAGTGTAATAATTTTTAAAATACAAAAGAATATAATAAGAATCATTACAGGATGTAGAAGTAGAGATTCATGTAGAGAATTATTTAAGAAATTAAAAATTCTACCGCTTCAATCGCAATACATATTATCGCTTCTCCTATTTGTTGTTTACAACAAAGATAAATTCAAATTAAATTCTGATGTCTATAACATGAATACTAGACAAAAATATAACTTCCACCTACCCTCATCAACTTTATCAGTATATCAAAAAGGAGTCTACTTTACTGGCATAAAAGTGTTCAACAATCTGCCACAAAGTATTAAAAACTTGGGCAATGATACTAAAAAGTTTAAATCAGAGTTAAAGAATTATCTACATGCTCATTCCTTCTACTCTTTAGATGAATACTTCAATGTAAATAGAGAATGATGTAAAATTAAGTTATATTAATTTTTAAGCTAAAATTGCCTGTACTTATGTATGTAACATTTTGACTTGTTCTGTATCCATAGGTACTAACCTGCTTAGGATTTATAGAATGTAAATAAATTCAATTCAATTCAATTCAAATTATTCGTAATATTCCAGAAAACTTTCTCGCACAGTGCATTCGGTGATTATACAATATCACTCAGATATTTGTGCCGATAAACTTGGCACATTTCACAAGATTAATGCGAACGAACTGAAGCGAAACATTAATAAATCTTGGGTACGCTTACCTCCAATGCAACAAAACACAACACCTGGAGAACCATTCATAATAACATGCAGTGCACCTCAAATAAAGAAAGAAGAGAAAGAGCCATAAAAGACAAAAGAAAAGCTGGAAAAATAAAAATCAGAATCATTAAAGAAGTATGGATGAGCATTGGACTGAAGACAAATGTGGCTTAAGACAGGAAAAGGAGGGTCAGAAGTCTGTGTTGTGAATTGGAAACTGCCAGTCGATACGACCGAACATTGTGCTGAAAGATACGGTAGTGACGCCACAAATGAACGCGACATTCAAACCAAGATGCAATTACTCTCGCAATTTGCTACTCTTTATAGCCATGATTACTCCATGGAAGATCGAACATAAATAGTGAATATTGAACGGTATTCTGCGAGCGTTCCAATTACGCGTGAAGCCACCAAAATCCATCATTACGGTCTGCCGAGTTTTAAGAAGAACTATGGTTTATATGACGTCAGCGTCCCAATGTAGGGACAGTGGAACATCGCAGTCCGTCCAGGTGTAATGGACACCACAGGTCATATGCATGACGAAACGTAAATAAGCATCAAAACACATGTCACCAGACGACCCGGGCGATTGGATGATGACATATTCGGTAAGTGGTCCTAGGTTCAAATCTCGGTGCAAGTAGGAAAATAAATGGATCGGAACGAGAGAGAGGGTAGCCAGAGGAGACGAAAAAATAGCTGCAGACCGAATACACCGACTGAGGTATTCTACGATATTCCTTGAACTCTCTAGGTAAATTTTGTGATTTTACTTCGAGGCAGCCCACGATCGGTTCCTTCAAGCCACACTATCACTTGATGCTATACAGCGATAGTACCGACAAAATCGTCAAATAATCATAAATAAATAAACAAATCTTTCTGATATGCCGTCAGTCTTAAGAGGTAAACTTCCTTCTACGTGAAGAAATGTTAATACAGAACTCACCTGTAGTCCCTACAGTTTATTATAATGATATAATCCCCTCCACATAAACTTAAGTTCTCGGAGTGTTTCAACCGTTTCAGTGAAATTCAAGATATTTTTCTGGACATAATTATATCTACAAAGCTATAAAAAAGGTAAAGTAGTCCCTGTAGACCATGAAAGCTATGGGGGAGTGGATGTATAGATCCATATTTTGTTGAACTCGGCACTAGCTGGAGGTGAGTGGTCAGTTTCACGCCCCTACCGCTTTACCCCCGGGGAAAGAGCCACCGGTACCCATTGGATAGGAGACTGGGTGAACCACAGAGTCTGTCTGGATGAATGGAGAAGAGAAAATTTTTGACCCTGCCGGGACTCGAATACCGACCCTTCAGTCGTCCAACTCCTAGTCAGTCACTATATTGCCTACGCTATCCACGCTCCATTCTACATAGCTATAAACTTGTTCAAATAAATATTTCGTATTTTGCTCCCAAACATTGTCCACAACCAGGCTTAGCCATCTGCTGCAAAACACACCAGTCACTGCAGTAGTGAGCAGAAAGAGAAGAGCTCCAAATCGTTTACATCTCTCTACACGTGAGGGACAGCAAACCGAGGAATGGGACAATTACAATTCTGGTAAAAGATATAACGTTGTTAAAATTGCTAACAAAAACAAACTCCGTGGCTTCAGTCCACAAGCGAACTATACCGACCGGGCGACCGTCGGTTGTCGGTGAAGTCTCTTTTTTTTTATTTTTATTGCTAGTGGGGTGGGACTAAGTCCCTTGTACTGCGGCTACTTCTGACCTACTGTACCAGCCCCAGATGATAGGTGAGGATGATTGTGGAGCAATTGGTGGAATGAAGATGGCAGGGGTAACCGAAGTACTCGGAGAAAGCCTGCACCAGCGCCACTTTGTCCACCACAAATCCCACTTGACCAGAGCCGGGATCGAATATGGGCCGCCGCGGTGGGAAGCGAGCGACTAACCGCTTGAGCTATGGCGCGGCCGTCGGCGAAGTTAGTGCCAACTTTAGCGGATAGAGGGTGTCGCGTGGTCAGCGCAACGAATCCCCATGGCCGATAATTTCAGTTTTCTAGACCGAAGCCGCAACTTTTCTATTGAAGTAGCTCTTCAATTATCCTCACGAGACTGAGTGGACCCCATTTCAGACCTACTACTCTTCAGAAAATCTGGTAGCGCCGGGAATCGAAAGCGGCACCTCTGGATCTGTAGCCAGGAACTCTAACCACTAGACTACAGAGGCGGTAAAAACTATGACTATTAACATAATTTGCAAGGTACAATTTCATTTAGCTCGTAGTATGGACTGAATTGATCTGGCTCAGGATAGGGACCAGTGCAGGGCTCCTGTGAACCTTCGGTTAACATAAATTGTTGGGTACTTCTTGAGTAGCTCCACAACTGGCGGCTTCTCGAGCAGGGCTCATCTCAACAGAGTCAGTTAGTTAAGAAACGTAACCACATAGAAGCCCAGTGTGAGACAATAGAAACGGAAAATCTGGTATCGCACGGACGTCCATATCGAATGTAGAAGCCAATGAGAAACGTAGCCTATTATTAACACCGGACGTACGAAGTCACGATGACAATGTCACATCAGAACCTCTCTTGCTTAGTAGCCTACTTCATTCTAATCTTTCTTCAACGTTTCGAGGCGGAATTAAAGACGTACCTCGCTGGTCGATATTATTGTGTAGTTATACTGTGAATACAGTCTTTTCTTGAAGAATACTATTTTCTGGGACATAAGTCCGCATAATCTGGTAGAAGTCCGCAGATGTTTCGGAAAAACGTACTGTTTCCACCTTCAATGTCGGACAGTAAGCCAAGCAAGAAATCACCAAAATGTTGGGGGAATTCTAAACGATTACACGGAATGCATATACCAGAAGATAATGACACTTTTCATAGCCACCAGTATGAGAACTCCAACTCCAACAATATACTTTCGGTATTATTGTTGTATATGCAAATTTTCCCTTGAGGAAATTAATGAACAGTACACACACTACACTACAGCGTTATGTCCACTAATTAGAGTTTGCTTCCGCTGTTAGCCATACATTATTTCTAATGAATTCATCTAGATTAACGCATCTCGGTACACACATTATACTATCGTCATAACATGTTTGAGCAAAACTGTAAATGCAAGATAGCCGTGTCTTCTACGTTGCCCATCACAGCGATCGCGCAGTCTAAGGCATGAACTGTCTTCGCTCGCTCGAACGCTGGGACCATGGGTTCGAATCCCTCTCGAGGCATGGATGTCTGTGCGCGTTTATTCTGTTTGTGTTGTTCTGCGTGTAGGTAGAGGCCTTGCGACGGGCTGATCCTCTGTCCAAGTAGTCTTACCGACTGCGTACAGAATAAAAAAAAACTAAAAAAACGGCCAAGGTCCAAAGGGCTGAACAGCCATACATAGAGTCTTCTATGTCCGCATCTGACACCTCAAGAATCGATGAAGGGATTTTCATGAAATTATACAACGGGGAGTCCTACTAAACCTTGTCGACGAATTTCTGTTGTGATTAAAATCAGACAGCAATGGCGAACACGCTATACAAAAACCTGCATACGTTCCTGGACGCGTCACAGGGGCGATTCGATGTAGCGTGTTACACATTCTTTCTCGGACTACCAACAGTCATACGGCAAGACCAACCAGCTATTTGCTATAATAAGGTCAAATGTTTATGCCTAAATATTTTTATTGGCGAAAAAGTTGCAAAGCAAAATGTAACACACGTTTTGTGCCAAACAAATTCGTTTCCACCAATCACTCGGTTTTCGAAATACGAGTAATTGATCAAAAGCGATTTCTATGCTGTCAAGTCACAACTCGAGAGCCATATATTTTATCGGTTTGGATAAAATATTATACAAGTTTTCCTTACAAAATTTGTCGAATCCATTCATATTGTGACGTACCGCCTAAAAGCCAGAATATCTGAGTCAGAGCGGGTGTCCATTGTTAGCCAACGGCTCGGTATCCACGGCTCCGCATCGTTGTCTGGTTGACAAACATGTTCACGCGACAACGCATACGTAACAGTCATTACCATGGAAACGGAAACCAGAACTAGTTCGGTTCCCACGGTAACGAATACATTAGCTAGGGGTGCAGAGAACATACGAAAAGCAACCCTTTAACAAGGTGTCTTCCTGCCCGTGCGACTGACGAATATAACAGACCAAACAGAACAGAGCGAACGGCAGAACAGAGGAGAACAGAGAAGAGAGGCGAACGGAGCAGAAAGAACCAGCTCAGCTAAAAAAACAGAAGACGAAAGACTAGTCAGGTTACATCGTGATTGTAAATGCAATTGCAAACGACTTATGCAATAAACAGCTCCGTCTAATCCGGAAACGATTAATTTCTTCACGCATTACCAGGATACGTGACACACACACACACACACA
>NW_019732379.1:553316-609841 GCF_002891405.2 Cryptotermes secundus | reverse complement strand
TTTTTTATAGAATTAATGTGTGCATTTAATTTACATTAATCTTGGCCGCGCCATAGCTCAGGCGGTTAGTCGCTGGCTTCCCACCGCGGCGGCCCGGGTTCGATCCCGGGTCTGGTCAAGTGGGATTTGTGGTGAACAAAGTGGCGCTGGGGCAGGTTTTCTCCGAGTACTTCGGTTTCCCCTGCCAATCTTCATTCCACCAATTGCTCCACAATCACCCTCACCTATCATCTGGGGCTGATACAATAGGCCAGAAGTGGCCTCAGTGCAAGGGACTTAGTCCCAACCCACTAACATTAAAAGAAAATACCTTACACAATAAATGTATTCTTTATATACTTTCATTTTACTTTGTTGTTATGAAAGGCTTTAGTAAACAGAGCACGGATGTAACCTAAAAATGTTCATATTGCTCTTTATTAAACCAACGCATATTAATGTGTTTAAATGTTCGTTTACAGTTTCGCTAACATCACTGCACGTTAATGTCCACGTGATTATACCCATAACATAATTACATGCATACAGTGCTGTAACGTGTTCAACTGGAATGAAGCACTTTCTTTCAACTCTGAACGGCATGCCTGGCGCTTAATAGAACCAGGGCTTTTGTACATGTTGAAAACTGGAATGAACTGGTACAGGATAGTGTGGTCCCACATAAAATGGAACATTTAAAGCAGTTTTACGCCACAAAGAGCTTATTTTACACGCTGCTAGTCCGGGCATCCCTAAAAATTAAACTGTAGCGAAATACTGAAATTGTGTGCTTTCACATACCTTTTATGAATACTTTCTTCATGTTTTAACTGTAAAAAAAGTAAAGCTTTCCCTTTAACAGGCCGTGAAGGCCCATAGGGTTGTGAGACATTGAGGGTCCCACATTATCTAGACAATCGGCTCAAAGATGGCGGTAAGGTTGTCAGCCTTACGCGCCGGCCGCGCTTTACTCCCCAGGAAAATTATTTAATTAATTCCTGGTACTCATTTCTGTTAGAGGCTGAGTCGACCCCAAGAACTGTTCCGATATCTTTAATATTCTGCATTATCCTTTGATTATTATATCTTCATTTCCTCCCAAGTTTTAGAACATAATGGTCCGTTCTAGCCCTTAAATTTGGCTCAACCATCACTTCTTTGCCTTTCAAACCAACTTCCTCAAGTGTAATGCTGTCAATTTTGTTCAGGGATTCAATCGCCTTCCATTCTTGTCGATTAAATTTTAATAAACTTCATAAACACTTGAAATTATGAAACAGCAGATTTCTGGTGTCTTCTTATGAATTGTGACGCAGTGTAATGGTGGAAAATATTTCTGGCTTTTCTTTTCCTTGTTTCTGTTCGCCAGGAGCGTGAAGCTGACCACTCAACTCCATCTAATGCCGAGGTCAAGAATGGTGCTGCTATATCTCATCCCCAAAAAATAGTCTTCATGACATAGTGCTTAATTATTTAAGCACAGGGAAAATATTATCTTGCCTGGATTCCTCCCGAAGAAAAATCATTTGGCTGCATGCACAGCCACTCATACACCGCCTGTTGCACATCTTCATCGGATCGGAGAATCTTTCAATTTTGATTGGCCCAAAGTTGTAGTAGTAACAAGGGACGAATTCAGGCGAGGAAAGTGGATGTGGGCCGGTCACGGTAGCCGAGCGGTCTAAGGCTTGTACTGTCTTCGCTCGCTTGGAAACCGGGATCGTGGGTTCGAATCCCACTCAGGGCATGGATGTTTAGTTTGTGTGTGTGCGTTTTTCTGTGTTTGTGTACAGGTAGAGGCTTTGCGACGAGCTGATCACCCGCCCAAGGAGTCCTACCGAATGTGTGAGATCTAGAAAAACCGAAGTGAACGGAGTTCATGGAGGTAGGCCTAGGCTCACTGGGGCTGTAGTGCCAAGGAAAAGAAGAAGAAGAAAGTGGATGAGGGAGAGACTCGAAATGAATATCTCTGACTCTCTCAGCTGTCACACGAGGACTATGTGTCCTAGCCTTGTCTTGCAGCGATAAGACACCACTTCTGAGCAGCACCCGATGTTTTGATCTGATGGCTGGTCACAGATGATTACTAAGGAGGTTACAACACGAGTCACTGTCGTCTGTGGTTCTTTGGCCCTATTTTTTTATTGCTAATGGGGTGGGACTAAGTTCCTTGTACTGCGGCTACTTCTGGCATATTACGAGCCCAAGATGATAGGTGAGGGTGATTGTGGAGCAATTGGTGGAATGAAGATTGGCAGGGGAAACCGAAGTACTCGGAGAAAACCTGCCCCAGCGCCACTTTGTCCACCACAAATCCCACTTGACCAGACCCGGGATCGAACCCGGGTCGCCTCGGTGGGAAGCCAGCGACTAACCGCTTGAGCTATGGCGCGGCCCTCATTTGGCCCTATAATACCTTATAAATGGACCTTGGTGATCCTAGATTAGCGTTAGCATCACTTTTCTCACAGTGGCCTACTTGCGGAATTAGTTGAGATTTGATGAGCTAGAATGGTCCCATGTTTTATTTGACCCCTTCGCTCCAGGCTGGTACTAGGAGATCCAGCTTTCATTTCCAGTCACTGTGCGCTTCAGGAAACATTCATCTTCTGTTTCTTCTGTTTTCTGTTGTCGCAAAAGTGGCTACAAATTCAGGCAAAGAATTACCCCCTTCTGCACAAGGTATCTAGTCATTAGTGGAACCCATTACAGTAAATTAGCTGGTAAAGAAATAAGTTTCATTTGACTTGTTCTCGTAGACATGAGGCTGGTCGGGAGCTAGAGCCCGTCTGGACGCGGTGGCGAAGAGAAATTCTTTGGCCCAACCGACAATACATTCCCGGCTCTTCATTTCGTACACAGTCACCATAATGGCTGAACTACCCCGGCTCCTTGCAACATAATATCAAACGAAATTGCTTATGTTTAGGTATGTTTCTTGCGTCATTCCAATTTGTTCCTCTTATAAATGAGAAAGGAAACACCCCTCACCCTTTGGCACTACAGCCCCAGTGGGCTACCTCCATGAACTTCTCAGTTCACTTCGGTTTTTCTAGATCTTACACATTCGGTAGGACTCCTTGGGCGGGTGATCAGCTCGTCGGAAAGCCTCTACCTGTACACAAACACAGAAAAACGGACACACAAACTAAACATCGATGCCCTGAGTGGGATTCCAACCCACGATCCCGGCTTCCGAGCAAGCGAAGACAGTGCACGCCTTAGACCGCTCGGATACCGTGACCGGCGAAAGCAACCTCACAATCACCATATTTAAGTCTACCCTGGAGAAAAAGTCCATCTTTTCATTTAGTTTGTCATAATAAAAACATGAAAAGTCTTCTAAATGTGATTCTTTAATTTATGTTGCCTCCTATTTTAGCTTCCTTAGAGAAGCAGCAATGTTCTATGTTAGCTATTCTTACGTTGCTTATCGCTTTAGTTTCAGGCATGGACAATATTTCACGAGGCCAATGGCGTGTCTACCCTTGTACCGCACATAACGCTCATCCAGGAGTCTCCCGATAAATTATGTAATACTGTATTTTCAAAGCAGTGAAAATGTCCAATGTTTTATACTACTGTGACTTTTATAGACAGCGCAGCGCAGTCGTGAAGTGAACTGACGAGTTGCGGGTCAGTCCGACGTCAAGGGAGCAGCATCCTACTATTCCACCGGAGTGCGCAATCGCAAAAATATATACTGCATCTGTAAAACTGAATTAATTGACACCGTGTTAAATCGATAACAGTGCGATCAGGCACCTAATTCTCAGAACGCGAAACAATTTTGCACATCAAATACGAAGAATGCCTCCTTTTGGGATGTGGCGCCGTGTACATCTTGTGTGAATCAACGTTTCGGAGGAATATATCGCCTCCATATTCTGGGTAGAAAAATCCGCGAGCGAGGAAACAGCGTGAGCGGATGGCTAGCAGAGTGGCTCAGGATTTTTCTACCCTGAATATGGAGGCGATATATTCCTCCGAAACGTTGATTCACATAAGATGTACACGGCGCCACATCCCAGAATACGGCATTCTTCATAGTCACAGCTGTGAATACCTCAAATCTTACAAATACAACCTACCTTACCGTAACATGCAATTACATAACATAATATTAGGAATAGCGTTAACAGCGATAATTCTAAACACAGGCCTACGTATAAGTACACCACCACCACCACCACCACCATCACCACCATCATCATCATCATCATCATCATCATCATCATCATCATCAGAAAAATAACCCTTCTTAAGCCATAGCCTTCCTTAGAGGTTTCTACTACTATGTACGGGGTTTTCACTTCTTTGGACTTTGCAAAGTAATTTTTTACACAGCAGAGTTGTCAGCCTAACGTTCAACATCCAATCTGGAGGGCCAGGTCCCTGTATTTATGTTCCCCAGCGAGAGTGGCCCAGCCATACCCCCAGACACCGGATTCCCTTTCGTAGCCTTCTACGACCCGCAAGGCTACGATTGAAGTATTCTGTAATGCACCTCCACGGGGCGTGTATAAGCGCGTATAAATTGTTAATAATTTACATATTACTGAATGTTGCATAAAATTTCATGTCCTTTAGTTACTGTATGAAAAATTTACAATTTCAAAATACGTCACAACATTAAAACGCGTAACAAAATTGTGCTGACGCTTTGAAATATTTGTGCCGACAATACAGAAATCATCATTTTACGTATGTACTTCCAAGAACACAGCAGAATGCTTAAATACAAAATATAGGCATATTTTCAATGGTACGCTGTCACATAATTGGTTGTAACTCAATTCGAAATACGAACTGACATCATGCAATTTATCGCTGCGAGGACTGGCGACAGACGATGACTAAACCGTATGCTGGCATGATGTTCTGATTCAGTGCATTTCCAGTAACTTAGCACCCTAATTAAACATAGAAAACAGGAGAAACACTGCTTCTGTGTCCACCCTCTCATTCACATAATGATTCCTAGAATATATCGGTATATTAAAACTGTAATAGCAGACACTGTGCAGAAAAACCCATCTTGTCACTCAAAAGTTTCATACTGCATGCAGAAAATCATCCTAATAAAAGCTTACGATAGATTTAACTTAAAAATATATACACATTTTTTCATGTGTTTCTTTTTTAATTCGCTTAGTGGGGCGTGGAGTCAAACTGGGTCAACTCGGCACGACGGCCACTGATTGGCCTATTGTAGCCTCCCCCGGGTGATTATGATGATGAAGAATTTGATGGAATGAAGATTGGCAGGGGAAACCGAAGTACTCGGAGAAATCCACCCCAGCGCCACTTTGTCCACCACAAATCACACCTGACCAGACCCGGGAGCGAACCCGGGCAGCCGTGGTGGGAGGTCAGCGTCTAACGGCTTGAGCTATGGCACGGCCTTTTTCATATGTTAGTTCATGTTGTTATCCAACGCTGAGTAACTGCAAACGGATTTCCTGAAAATGGTAAGATACTGCCCCTCTAATACGAAGTTATTATCTCTGTGCGCTGTGAACGCGATCACTCGAGGATACTCATACCATTGGATTACGACGCAAACAATGAAAAGTTGATGGTATCATCAATATTATATAAGGAGTCAAGTCTTGAAGATCAAACTAGTTCTGTTTGGTTCACTTCAGTATTTGCGGGTGTCCAGCTTCCATCCTGATGAAGTAATTAGAGCTACAAGTTAATAAGATATCTCGGCTACATGTGAGAATAGGGGAATACTGTTTCAGGATACAAATTGGTCATGTTTTTATTTTCTCAATGTTCCATCTTTCTCTTACTTTCCTTCACATTTTTCTCTTCTTTTTTCCTCTTCCAAAAAATATAAATGTAAACCTCGAAGTTAGGGCTATAATAAAATCACTACTGCGACGTGTACAATAAAAATTCAAATATATGTTGTTCTTTATTTCGTTTGTCATTTTACGAAACACTGTAAACAGGGTTGTTTTACAAGTTTTACGAAACACTACACACTGTGGATTGAAGTATCATACGAGTATTTCACATTCCTTTGGCCTGGACAGATTTCACGAAAATCCTACATTTGCAGTTTTATTGCAATATAGAAGTCCATTAATATCTTCGATTTAACTAACCTTCCTACACTTTGCTGTGCGAGTCGCGCTAGTCCTCATACGTTTCATTTATTTATACATATTACGTTTATAACACTACTCAGATGCTAATTGTGACGGAAATTATTTATTAAATAGGGCTACAATTTGCACGTTCTCAGATTACATACAATTTAACTACATTTCTACAAACAGAACTGTGGACACAACTACGCACATACAGTAAAATAGTGGTTCTCCACAACAAAAAATCATGTGGCCGCATTTCGAATTTTTAGATATGTTGTGACCAGATGACTAAAAACACTGACACGTGACGAAAATAACGGGTTCTAGATCAGATGATTGTATTTAGTAGTACTTCGTTCACAAGTTATCTTTTAATTACAATTAATACAGCGCTATCGCTGATTTACACAATTTACAGTTCACAGTTGCACACGCACTAGGATTCTCCGTCTTCACTAGTCGTCTCCTGGCAACGGATCTCAACACAGAAACTAGCACTTCAAATCACTATGAAGTCTTCTTGTTATTTCTCGTTCAACCACCCTGGAACCTCGGAACTCAAGAAACTCTCCTGGACTCCTCTAGCTTACCGCTTGATTGCCTGCTCGCCTCTTCCGCTTATTACTCACTCCTCCAGCTTACGGCTGTCCGCAAAAGATTTCTGTTGTCCCTTATAAACCTTCTGCGCAGACCTACAGAAAATGTGTATCACGTGTGAGACTGCGTGTTTACTGGTTCTTTTCCAGCGCTGAGTGTGGTGTGGATGACACAGACAACATAACTTCCTCTATTGTTGCGTAACTTATGAGGAAAATTCTTCTCAGAAGAGTTTTCAAGAGAAAAATCATTTTCTACTCATGGAAATTGCTGTTGGACGCATGAGAAATTACTGGTGGACCCACTTGAGTATTGCGACGCTGAGGTATACTACTGTAAGACACAAATACGAGTAAACAACTTCCAGATTAACTACATAAAATCTACTTTGTGATATCACATAGTTCCAGTCCTACAAACCTTGTGTAGCTGGTGCCTTATTTAGATAATATACAGTAATGTTAAATCCAAAAATAAAATAAAATTTATTACATGTACTATAGTGCTGGACTCCGTCAGATGGCCACGAGATGATAATTATTGTTACATTATTTTTGTTATTATTACAAACATTTTCTTTATTTGTATTTTGTTTGTGTGTTTTTTTATTCTTTACTCGTATTCAATTTGTAACTGACCTTTGGACAGTTAGGTTGGAACTAAAATAAATAAAAACCGAACTGAACTGTCGTCGTCGTCGTCATCATCATCATCATCACCATCGCCTTCTTCTTCCTCCTCCTCCTCCTCTTACTTTTTGAAGAACTTATTATTTTCGTATCAGATTTGGTCTACTTTAATTTGCCAAATGTAAAATCAAAATTCCGCAAAACCGCCATGTGCATTTGTCGATTATAAACAATATTTCACAGAGAATTTGTATGTATGTGTATCATTTAGCTTCATACAGAATTTCACTTGCTTAACTACAATGATTCATTAAACTAGTCATCGCCAACAACCTAGAAGCCGAAAATAATATCTGTAAGGCATCCACGATGATGTTTTATATTCTACAAAATAGAATACCTTAACAAAAAGTTTCATACATTTCCAAGATACTACATTGACACTAATATCGCTTAAATATCACAAGTTTGTGCATCAGTCATATTGTTATTATATATTGCAGGAAGCTGAAAAGTAGATTATGAGGTTGGGGAGGCCTCTAGTGGCATAACGTCCATACCAAATTCAGTGAAACTCGCTCAAGTTGTTCGGAAGCTGAAATCCTAGGACACACAGACAACGCAGTGGTCTCACAATCATACTTTACTTCCTCAGCAAAGGAAAAACACTCTAAAAACAACAATAATACACCAACAGATTAATGATAATCCGTCGTCATTATCATCATTTACAGAGTAGCTTTCCTTCACGTATATGTCTTCTGTCTGGTACAAACCCATGATAAAATTTTCAGCGTGGGTGATTAATTATGATTACGGAGGCTGCGTTGAAAACGTGCACATAAATCGCAGCTCTGAGCACGATTCCAGCATATGTACGAGACAGCGAACACAGAAACACTGCACTCTAATGGTCATACTGGCTATTACATTTTCATCTGCACAAAGAAATAATACTTATGTAAGCCTGCTCCGGTCCCACTGGCGTCAGAGCTGCTAAAGCAGACAAAAATATTCCACGCCACTTTGAGGCACGATTTTGTTCCATTTAAGCCCAAGCTGCTAACTATACAAGCTCCGTCCTTCAAAGAACCATTATAGCGATCTGTAATTCTGATATAATATTTGAATTTTGAAGTGTTTAGTAATTTAAAGTAAGTACTTTCCCACTAAAGCACGAAATATTAAAACACGGGCCTAAAATATGAAAGTTTAAGTTTCCACGGCAGTGAAAATTAAGACTGATATCCTGTGGATTATGATCGCGTAGTTCCAGTTGCCAACTTCTCGGGGGAAGGGGTGCTGCTGCCACCAACTCCTACCCTCAATGTAATATCATGTATTGTGAATTGACACACGATACGTTTTAATTTTATTTGTATTTTTTAAGGACGCTGTCGTTAACTCGTCTAGCAATGAATAACGAAGCGGACAAGATGTAGAAGAATGCGCCCGTGGCCTAATTCAAGGCACTATCGCGAAATATGTCTCTAGAATCTTAGGAAAACCACGAAAATCTAAAGTCAGGACAGTCGGCCTCCCAACCAAGATTTGAATTTGGCAAGTCTCGAATAGAAGCCAGAGGCTTTGCCGTTTAACCCATCTTTTACGGTGACAAACGGTAGGATTATTCGAACAGTAAGAAACAATTCTCTGAAGTGAAGACCGCGTATGAGATGGAAAGAAGAAGCATAAGAAGAAACTACATATTGCCATGACGTAGAAGGCCTTGAAGTTCGTAAAATCGCCCTCTATTAATGTCAGAATCACAGCCAGACCTTCTAGCACTCTCCTGGCCATATTAATGCCATTAGTCACCTACTGTCTGACAATAGGCCACAATTTGCAATTTCAGAACAAGTTTCTCGCTACCATTTTAATTCATACACTTATTTCAACTAGGATGTCTGACAGTGGTATAGTGCAGATGTCACAGTACTCAATGCGCAGAAGGCAAAGTCTAGGGATATTTACACAAGGCTGGGTATCCACTGCGCACGGCTGCCGCGCGCGGAAAATTCGTTCGTTTGTTTACCGTGTTCGTGTCCAGCATCGATGCGCGGCAGCCGCGTGCGGCTATTGATCGACGTTGTTCCTCGGTTCTCAGACCGTCTCAACTGAAAGAGCACAGCACACTGAAATCCCTTTGCCGCGGAACAAAGAACCGCTCCGATCTGGCTCGATTCCCATCAAGTTCGCCCGCGGCGGTGTTCATTCTGCCGCGCGCGGCAACATGATATCGACTTTGCGAGGCAAAGCATCGAATATTGCCTCGCGCGGCAGCCGCGCGCAATCGATCCCGGTTTTAAGAAACACAAGAATTAAGTCCATCGATCCCGCGCCAGTTCCATGGTTATACGGCCAGAAGACACTGGGGTTGGCGGGATCAAGCATTTTGAAAAAAACTGGAGGTTAAGGAACTAGGGCTTTGTTAACACACTAAAGCCTTAACCTCTTGCTCCTTCACTAAACATAAAGTATAGCTTGGTATTACAGGTTTATAAACAAGTCAGGCATAAAATATAAACAGTGGTATAATATGTGCACAGCCGTTTTAATCTGGACGCCAGAACACTTTTCCATGATAGTACTCCATGAAGGCCTTGCCCTAGCAAATATATGTGTTAATTTCCTGGCGCGGAAACCGCCGATGATTTCCCTTGTGCGCACAAATTGGGGGGAAATAAACCGCAAATACTGCGGTTGGTAAAATCAGATCCTAACTAAAAGCGGATTCTTGAAATCCTCAGTTGAAATAACCGCTGTCGGCCATTAGACAACTCGAAGCCGTTTGAAACAGCCTTCTCGGAAGGTTCGGTTTGACGATCCTCGAACTTATTCGTCGCCTAACGCTTTCGACTCTTTCCATGCAAGAACATGTCAACTAAAATTTCTGACAGCAAAATAACCATTCCACTAGACAATTTGGCATTTCACCAAAGAAGTTATTCCCACTATACATATATGAAAAGAAGAATATAAGGCCCAGAGCCGTGCCATAGCTCAGACGGCTGAGATCATTATTCCGTGGCTTCCCACCGTGGCGGCACGGCTTCAAGCCCGGGTCTGGCCATGTGGGATTTGTGGTGGACAAAGTGGCACTGGGGCAGTTTCTGTCCGAGTACTTCGTTTTCCCCTGTCAATCTTCATTCAACTAACTGCTCCACAAGCACCATCATTTATCATTTGGGACTGGTACAATAGGTCAATAGTAGCCACAGTACCAAGTAGACTCAGTCTCACCCAACTAAAAAAAAAAAGTAATGTAAGGTCCGCTCCGCTTCAGTTCCAATAAGTTCACGGGAAAGCCGACAGAGCCGCCACTTGACGGTTAGCCGATGGCCGTATGCAAGCGCATGAAAATATGTTTCAGTTTCTACACTTCTTTCATCTTATTACCATATTATGCACATAAATGTATCTCATTTAACTGTACGAACCGTATAATACATTCCTTACGATAGCACACAGCACTCAAGAATGGGCAAAAAAAGAAAATACGCAGTTCAGTGTTCCTGTGAACGCAGAAGGACCCTGCCGGAGACAGCCTGTCTGATGCTACAGCCTGTTAGCGACGCGGAAGACTATCTTCACATTTATTACAGAAGCAAATGCAAATCTGTCCCCGCAGAATAATTTTCCCATTTCTCCTTCATCTAGCTGTTTTGAGCGAGAAAATGCAGACGGTCCTTCCGTACACTTAAATTCGCGTTTCCTTGTAAAACTATTTAATTTAGTGATACCCTACCGTTCGTTTCTCTAAATTATATTTACGGCTTATTCATTTCTTAATTGCAAATCGAAAAGCCGACTCCCAGATATCCGTCACAGTCAGTCGACGCGCTTTGAAATCCGAAAGCAAGTAAAGAACTAGCCGATCCTCTGCGGTTCCATTCAGTGCACCACATCTTCGTGTATGGTTGCCGCTCACACACTATATAATTAATCTTGACCTCAGTGTGTTTCCGTAGTGGGTCTAGAACGGGGTCCACTCAGCCTCGTGAGGATAATTGAGGAGCTGTGCCAAGGAATTAGCGGCTCCGGTCTAAAAAAGAAATTAACGGCTGTGAGGATTCGTTGCGCTCACCTCTATCCTCTAAAGTTGGCACTAACTTCGCCGACAAGCGGTGGTCGCTCTTTCGGTCGGTATAGCTCGCGTGCGGATTAAAACCACGGAGTTATTGTTTTCTTGTTCAGTGTGTTTCCAGGACCACCAACTTTTTTTGGTGCAGTTGCAAGCGTGTGTTGTTTTATTTAATTTATTCCAGTGCCTTTGCAGTGTTTTTTGCCTTCCACTACCCAAGACTGCCTTAACAATGATATACAATATGCTTCTTCGGTATGTACAAAGTAGATGAAGTACCGTATAATTAATTCACAATCAAAGGAGGAGATGTCAGAGAGAACTCGACACGCCAACATCTCTGTGACATCTCCCTGAGATCCATGATTACAAACAGAAGATATCATGTATCAGAACTGGAGCTTATGTCGGAACAAACTGCACGGCTATTATATAGAAGGCGTGAATTGTCGCAATTACGAGTAGAAATCCACAAAGAATCGTGTGCCTTTTGTACAATCATTAATACCTAAAATGCAATTATTATGACACAGAGTATTTAAAGAGCATGGAAAATTAGATGCACTTTCGTTTTCAAGGTTCTCATTTGGTGCTGAGAATTGCAAAAACAGAATGCCTCAACTTGCACATTGGTCAAAATACGTTGGGCTATATCCTGAATAGTTCTAGTTTTTATCACTAGAGCGCTGATTTTGCTAGACTAGAACTTTTTAGAAAAGTGTCGATACGTCTCGAAATGAACTTAGTCACTATCATTTCCGTACGTGTAATATACAGTATTGTTAAGTAAAACAAACTGCTATTAATCGTTGATATGTCGGTTTAACTGCTCTAATATATTCGTCACATCTCCTTGCTTCTTTACCAATAAATAACAAAGGAAATTGCGTTTTATGTCCCCTATTAACGGTACATCTGATTCCGAGAATTAGTATTGGAGACTTAGACCCAAGAGCAAGAGACGTTTCCTTCCTGCGACACACGCAGGCTAGCATATTTCACTTCCAAACATGGAACATGTAAGTTCGAACAGTGAAAGGCAATTTGTCTTTCCATCGCGCTAAAGGCTGCGATTGGACAAGGAAATCATGTGTGAGACACGTGGTAAATCCTATTAATAGTCTAGCATATAGTACAATCGAGCATCCAGCATCCGGAAAGGCCAGGGAACAAGCCATTTCGGATAAAACAAGACTTCGGTTACTAGGAGCTCATATAAGGACGGCTAAAAAAATAATAAAAAATGAAAAATACGTACATAAAGTATACAATGCAGAGAATGTCACAGGAATAAGAAGAGGGAATCACGTGTGTACGGCAGATGTATACTTCAAGCCATGGACTGTACCACTGGTGCCAAGTGTAGCCTCATTTTCGGCTCTGGGCACGGTGGTAACTGCGATTGTCGATGCTTTCTTGGATATATTCGTAAGGCGTTATTGTCTCATGAGTTTCGGACAGTAGAATCGCGGATAAGGAATGACCCAGTGCTTCCAGAACCGTCTATCGTTCTCACCTGTCAGAACCATAAGCCTCTGTCAGTTCGCGCAGTGAATGCACTCTTCATATGAATACGATTGTTGGAAATATAAAAGATGTAAGTCTGGCCTTGAAGCAGGATTTGGGGCTCTAAGACGATTACGAGTATTCAATCGAGGGAGAGATGTGGATAGAAATTGGCCCCTCTTCGCCTCCTTTCCTTTCTTAAGGAAAAAAATAATTTCCTGATATCGCCATGAAATGTATGTGTGTGTGTGTGTGTGTGTGTGTGTGTGTGGTATGTCCATTCGAACAGTGCAAGTGAACTTCCCGTCGTACGCCACTCCCAATGGAATCACTAGATTTCTCTTCATTCCTGTTCACTGTGACTGATTTGCTCTCGCTTTGTTTTTCCTAAGACACGAATGAGCTGCAAGCACCTTCAGCACGAATATAAGAAAGCGAAGACCTTAAAATTCCTGGAACTTACATAGTTTCTTTCGCAACTTTCTAGTACGCTAGTTGTGGAATCTTCGCTTTTAATAAAAGTACACTCGTTCGAAATAATTTTTCGTATTTTGCTGCTAAGCACTTGTCCAATTTTTCGCTTTATGAAAGCTGCATCTTCCATTCTGTGGCAACAGAAACTTCGTAGCACAACACCACAAGAAGCTATACTCGTAAACTGTTTAAAATCTCTTGCAGCGACAACTCGCTAAAACAATGGCAGAGGATTTGTTGTTTCGCGAACTGGGAAATGGTAAACTAAGAAACACAAGCATTCTTATTAAAGCATATATAATTCACTATCAGCTTATAAATCGCCTTTACTATCATTGCATATAAGAAACGCATCTACATCAAAGCCCACTGCGTGAAGGTGACCATTCGCCTCGAACTAGTGCCAAGGCGAAGGAAATATGAATCTATATATATGTATCAATTCCCCTTTAAGCCATCATGGCGTAGTGCTTAATTAGGTAAGCACAGGGAGAAATTTACCTTACCTTTATCTACATCAAAGCACAGAATGATAAAACAAATAGAGAACCTGAACTGCATATAAGGTGGAGCCGTTGGTAATATCAGCCCATATGCTCCTACACTTAGAGATGTGCAACCCATAGCCGTAAGGAATTTGGTATAGAGATAAATCATAAACACAACTATAAATCTCATATAAAGCTTTGTTTATAAGACAACAATTAAAACATGGAAACGGTACCATACTTTGAGATTATATCCAACAAACTTAACTTCAACAGAATCTGTGATTAAATAGAAAATTCGTGACAAAAATAGCGTAACAATTTTGAGAGTAATGAATGTATAGGGCACAAAATTAATTCAATAGGAGTACAGGCTTTGTGCGTTCTGCCGGGTACTTTATAGACGAATACCATGGAAGGGCAAAAGAAAACCACGAAACCCGTCAGTCAGGTTTCGCTGTCACCGGTAGGCCCGTAATGCGAGTCAGATGCGTTGTTGCTGTGTAATCTCGCTGCAGAGCTTCCGACGTCTGCCATAATAACACTAAATATGGCCATCCGGAGTTACTTCACACAGGCCGGGCAACTTTACACATTTTAGAGCCCAGCACATGCCAGATGCTGCATGGCCAAGCAACCCGGTTGGCTCCACGTAATTGAGACATAATTTAAGAGAAGAAGAACAATTACTGTTGTTGTCGTAACGCATTTGCTCCAATTGTTGAAGTTCATGTGAGTGCTTTCTGTTAAACCATCTGTTGGACGCGACAGTTGGCTTGTAATAATTCTGTTCATTTCATTATATCTGTTTGTGTTTCGATGTGAGAGGCGAGAAACGGCAATAATATTATGTTGTGGGCTGGAGTCACATGACTAGGATGTGCGGAAATGAGCAAAGTTACCCGATTACTTATTTTCTTACACAAAAGCATGAAACAAAATAATGAAGAGAAGTGAAGAGAAGATGTAGGAGAAGAGGAAGACATAGCCTACCTACCAAGACCACAAACCGAAGGAGAGTTTCCTATGGGTGAATGGGCTGTAGTAAAATGTACTCCGAAGAAGACTGAAGCATTTTATTGAACATCTCGTGATGAGAGGAGAGATGGGCTCGTAAAAATGACAGGACACGCAACCTATACAGTATCATATCCTGCTGCTGAAGATATCTCAGATGCCAGGCGTCATGATGGTCCGTGAGCAGTGAGGACAGGTATCATGGGATTCGTTGGCATCTACCGACAACCACTTTGTAAATTATTGTGCTGAAAAATGTCCGGCTACATTTTATATCAAAACTTCTATAAGTTCACTACATAATGTTACAAAAACGACTACAACTTCTCACAATTTTGTTTGCTATCCGATGTTAATTTCAAGATACGTGTTATGTTGTCCAACATGAGACAGTGCGTCTGTTCATGTAGAAATGTGTATGTCTTCGTAAAGCTACCCTAAGTATGTTACCATCTACCAGTGGATTAATTTGACTTGGTTCATCCTGGTCCGTCACCCTAGTAAGAGTATAGAAGATTATTAACGCCGTCCAGTGCGATTGATAAATGTAGTGTTTTTTATTCTTTCATCCTTTACATGTTTCGTTCAGAGCGACCATCTTCAGAAGGACATTATCAATACATACGGAAACTACTAGTACAAAGTCATAGGCCACTATCAGTACATATAGGAACTACTATTACAATGTCATAGATATAAAATATTATATCCTTTAACAATTACTAAGATGTGCATAAATTTGTTAAAATATTTATAAATTATTATGAATAGTCTATTTACAAAGTGATGTTTAAAAAACTTTTAGTTAAAATGTAGAACTAATTATGAAGACATGAACCAAATTGTTCTAGATTTTAATAAAAAGTTTCTTTAACCATCTCTTGGTAAACAGACTATTCACAATAATTTATAAATATTTTAACGAATTCAGGCACATCTTAGTAATTGTTAAAGAATATATTATTTTATATCTAAGACATTGTAATAGTAGTTTCTGTATTTAATGTCGTTCTGAAGATGGTCCCTCCGCCCGAAACATCTAAAGGATGAAAGATTATAGCAAAACGCAACATTTATCAATCACCCTGGACGGCGTTAACAATCTTTTATACTACCAGTGGATACTTGTGAAGAAATATTTTAAAATCATTCTTGAATCACTATACTATGACATCTTTTCAATACTGCCAGAGGTTCACATACACTAATTCCGGTAAATTTAAAAGCAGTTTGGGACAACATTTAAAATATAATCCACAATAAAATATGTAGAGGACCCCATGTTAACGGTAACGTATTTCCGTGTTAAGAATGTTTATGTTTCGCAAGAGAAATAATTGCACTAGTAAAGACAACACCACACGCTGTGGAGGAAGCACACACAAACCAGGAGAATATGGCAGTCAAAAACTGAAAGTAGACCACGAACGTGAGAGGCAAGCTGCCGAGAAAAACACCTTGATACATTTACGAAAATGCCGACACTCCGGGTGAGGTGAAATAATATGCAACAGAAATTTTAAAGGATTTTATCTCGGGTGTGATTTTAACAAGAACCGAAACCGTGTAGCTGTTTTAACACAGTTATAGTAAAATATCTGTAATATAAAAACACCTGAAGATGGCCGTTTGGGGCCGAAACGTATAGTGTTGAAGTGTAGAATGCAAAAAAAAAAAGTGTTGCAATTTTGACGGAAGATAAACAATCTGAACAATTGCAACGGGATGATGAAATTTTTGTTTTTCTTTCTTTCTTGGCACTACAGCCCCAGTGGGCTACCTCCATGAACTTCTCCGTTCACTTCGGTTTTTCTAGATCTTACACATTCGGTAGGACTCCTTGGGCGGGTGATCAGCTCGTCGCAAGGCCTCTACCTGTACACAAACACAGAAAAACGTACACACAAAAACTAAACATCCATGCCCTGAGTGGGATTCGAATCCACGATCCCGGTTTCCAAGCGAGCGAAGACAGTACATGCCGGGATGCTGAAATACAGAATCAGAAATAACTTCAACAGCAAATTGTATGCATCTATGAA
Organism: Cryptotermes secundus; assembly: GCF_002891405.2. NCBI lineage: Eukaryota > Metazoa > Arthropoda > Insecta > Blattodea > Kalotermitidae > Cryptotermes > Cryptotermes secundus. The sequence goes on along the minus strand of NW_019732379.1, from coordinate 592,921 downwards.
ATTATAAGTTGACACTGAAAAGCTATGCACTTAGTCTTACAATATGCTTTCTGGTAATGTTGCTTATGTTGTGTGCAATTAGAACAAAGAAGGTAACTGACAACGACAACTTGGAATGAGAAGTGGGAAGCTACAGAAAACTAATGAGTTTTCCTGCAGTTAAACTCTTGCACATAACATTTCGAAGCTCTCCCACACTTTGCTAACACAGGACAACTTTATATTGGATGAGAAGCTTTTCCTAACTTCAAGGAACAAGGCACGCCCTGATAGGATTCCAGAATAAACACAGTCAATTCAAACTCATCAAAACGTGCTTGAGCTCATTCTGAATTGCGTCGTAAAGTTATAATTTCCAGTTAACACAGGAAACACTTTCACTGTCAAGAAGGATCATTTTCGGATGGAATTCCGGACGTTATAACAGGTTTTAAAACAACTTGGTTTCAACTTTTCACACTCCCGAGGAAATAAGCCTGGATTTTGCACGTTCTAGCACCACATGGTACATGGTACATTGGCCTGTTAACATGTGAGAAGCCGAAAACGGGCCGAAAGGCCCTGAATCGAATTCCGGCAGGGGTAGGGATGTTCCTTCCCCCAACGCGTCCAAACAGGTTATGAGACACATCCAGCTTCCAATTTGAAGGGAGACAGGAGATCCTTCCCCGGGATAAAGTGACGGACACCTGAAGTTCATCATTCTCTTCGGTCTTTTGTCTAGGTTAAGAATCCACGCCTGAAGTGCCTTCAAGGCGCGATGATGTGTTAAGTTCAGGATAAATTTCCCTTTACTTTTATAATAAATGCATTTATAACATATCTGGCATTTATTTTTAAGATTACGGAAGAAAATCAACACTCTCACCACATAATGCTGTGTCTCGCAATCAAAATATTTTGATTTTGTTTAATATTGGAAAGAAAAATTCCCTTCAAATATTCGTAAACTTAAAAAATGTGTTGAGCCACTGTCCTGAATAACACCGTTGCTAATCTCACCTCAGGTTTGCACGGTGGCCATGTTTGTATTATTGATAAAGGCAAAATCAGAGGGTCTAGGGAGATTTCATCTTATTTTCAGGTTCATGTAACGACGAAATGTAAACTGCTCGAATGAGATGAGATGGTCACGTAGGTTTGGCAAGGACTTGAAAGGTAACTTTCCTGGCATATTTCAAGGGACTCGGTTGGAGAAACGAGGGAAAATCGTGAAGAATTTCAGTCACTTCATCGGGCAACTCGGCCGGTATTCAACAAATTAGTTCTCCTTCCCGAATAAAAGGGAAGAAATTTGTTGCTGCACTAACCTGTTAAAAGGAGAGGTTAACAATGTCAAGAACTTTCACCTACGTCAGTCAATTAATGTCCATAATACAAAAAAATATTCCGTGGTTTTAGTCCTCAGGCAAAATATACCGATCTAGCGACCTCCGCTTGTCGGCGAAGTTAGTGACAACTTTAGCGGATAGAGGGTGCCGCGTGGTCAGCGCGATGAATCCCCACGGCCGTTAATTTCGGGTTTCTAGACTGGAGCCGCTATTTCCTTCAAACAGCTTCTCAGTTATCATCATGAGGCTGAGTGGACGCCGTTCCAGACCCACCACTTCTCAGAAAATCTGGTAGAGCCGGGAATCGAACCCGGATCTCTGGACCTGTAGCCAGGAACTTTGACCTCTAGACCACAGAGGCGGTCTTCCCTAATATGACTGTCAATATTTGAAACAGGCAAAGGAGAGGCGGAACAAATGTTTCAGAATCTGTGCAGAGCTACATTCTGATGTACATGCAATGACATAGCAATAGGTAACAGCCCAAACATGGGACTCATATTCGAAGGGCTCCTTGTCTTAACGTTGTCGTCCCACTATGCTAATGTGCATGAGAACAGGACACCGTTCTCAAAGCGAATTCCAGTAGGTACATAATACCCTAGAACAGTCGTGGTAGTATCTTTCACCACAGTCAGTCACATACACCTAAGCATTCGTCATCCAGATATGCATAACCTTTGTTCTGGATACGGTACAAACTAGAATTAATTTTAAAGTTTAGACAATAGATCTACAAGGCCTGCACCTAAGTAAACCCTGTAAAGTTAAGGGGTTTAAAGCTCCGATATTTATACGAAGTATGATTCTATTACAACATTTTCTGCTAAAATTACCGTGCAAATTCACTCAAATCTTAACGCTTCTGATATGATTTACGGAAGTTTCCTTATTCGAATGTCAGCCGGATCAGACGCTACCTTCACTGAAATGTTTTCCTGAATTTCCAAATTCGCTTAAGGAGAATGCTGAAATACTTGAGGCCAAGACCGTTTCCTCGCCGATCCTTACAAATTTACTGAATTCAATCATTCTTTCACACGATTTGACTCTGCACAATCACTGCAGTCCATTCCTACAGCGCCACTAATAACCCCAGATTCATGCACTCAATTTAACACTTTCTTTCAATTCCTTACATTGGACACTGTGGCCTATTTAAGACGAAAATTAATTTTTAGTTCATTCGGTGGAGATTGGACAACATTAAGGCCCAAAATAAATGTGGGTGCTTGAACAGTGTAATGTTAGTAACGGATGTCTCTGTTAATCTTAGGACAGCCTACTTCATGTTATGTTCCAGAGAAGAGTTACGAGTGTTATAATGAAGAATACCTCCTACGTTCATACAGCTGATATAATTAAGTCATACATTAGGTATCCTCTGTAGATACGCCTCAGTTCAAATCTTGTTGCACATATTTTTCCTTGGCACTACAGCCCCAGTGGGCCTAGGCCTACCTCCATGAAACTCTCCGTTCACTTCGGTTTTTCTAGATGTTACACATACGGTAGGACTCCTTGGGCGGGTGATCAGCTCGTCGCATTGTTGCACATATACCTCAGCTTAAAAATTTCCTCAACCTTTGTTGAAACCTTAGGTCGGTATTACTCTCATCTGAACTGTATTGCGTTTCGTAGCTATTTAATGACGCTTTATTAGTTACACAACTTAATATGCTGCCAAATAGCAGGATGGTTCTGAATTACGTAACTGGAAACGGTAGTGCATATTTTAGTGCAATATCGGTATAAGTGGCTTATCACAGTGGCCGCGAGGTTTAGGCATGAACTGTCTTCGCCCGCTCAAACACTGGGATCGTGGGTTCGATTCCCACTTGACGCATGGATGTCTGTGTGCGTTTATTCTGTGTTTGCGTTGCTCTGTGTGTAGTTAGTGGCCTTGTGACAGGCTGATCCTCCTCCAAGGGGTCCTACCGACTGTGTAAAAGCGGCCAAGGTCCAACAAATGGCTGTATAGTCACAGACAGACAGACAGATAGATATAGATAGATATATAGATATAGATAGATATATAGATAGACCTGTGTTAAGTGGGAGTGCAAAAAACTATGAAACCCCTTATTTAGCAGTCTCCAGAGGCAGATTCGAACCAAGTACATCCGGAATTCGAAGTACGAATACTAAAGAATAAGCAACCCTCTTCAGCAAATTGCGTTGACTTCAAAAATTACAAAGCGCAGAATATGCGTTGTAGTGTTACATATACATTATAAAAGAGACAACACAATGTTTAATCGATAATTTATTGGTACTCAGGACTGCATGAGTTAAAGATATTGGTAATACATGTGAAGGAACTTATGAACTGTTTATCGAATATTAGTGGCGATGGCAAAAGCGAAATTCATTTTTGGGTTTTCGTGTGTGGGAAAAAGAAAATTGCAAACATATGCCTAGCAGCTTCGGCATGTCTGCTTGCTCTTCCATCCTCGTGTAACAACTAGAATTTTCACAAAATTTTGTACCACTGAGTTCTTAAATTGGTTAAAATTGGACAAAAATAACCGATATAGTTTATGTAGGTCATGATAGCTTCCTCCCTCATAGTTTCCAGTTAATCGTACCATGTGAAGCTGAGCTACCAACAGAGTCGCTAAATAAACAAAACAAATACAGATTTGACGGAACTGTAGACAGAATTGTTATGTCAGTTTTAGCTCTGCACTCCTAACATATCCTGAAATGGATTTTCTGACGAGTTCGGCTGCCATATCTGAGAGGACGGCTAGGAACATCAAAATAAGAGAACTTATGAGCATAGATGATAAGCCAGATATTATAAGTGCTATAGAAAATATCTTATGTTCATATGATTACGTTCAACGTACGACAGACGAAAGTCACTAAAGTAATGTGAGTAAGGTAAAGTTGTTCCTGTGCTTAACTAATTAAGCACTACGCCATGAGAGTGTATGGGGGTAGTGGATGTATAGATCCACATTTTCTTGACCTCGGCACTGGTTGGAGGTCAGTGGTCAGCTTCACGCCCTTGCCACTTTACCCCCGGGGAAAGAGCCCACGGAACCAATTGGATAGAAGGTCGGGTGAACCCCGAGCTGGCCTGGACGATTTATAGAGAAAAAAAATCTTGACCCTACCGGGAATCGAATTCCGACCCCTCAGTCGTTCAGCCAGTAGCCAGCCGCTACCCCGCCTTCTAGAAGCCGCACAATATATTTTTTTTTTAAATTCGCTCAGTGGGGGGTGGATTCCTACTGGGTCCACTCGGCACGGCGGCCACTGATTGGCCTATTGTAGCCTGTCCCGGGTGATTATGATGATGGAGAATTTGGCGGAAAGGCCGCGTCATAGCTCAAGCGGTTAGTTCCTGGCTTCCCACCGTGGCGGCCCGGGTTCGAACCCGGTTCTGGTAAAGTGGGATTTGTGGTGGACAAAGTGGCGCTGTGGCGGGTTTTCTCCGAGTACTTCGGTTTTCCTTGCCAATCTTCATTCCACCAAATTCCCCATCATCATAATTACCTGGGGCAGACTACAATAGGCCAATGAGTGGCCGCTGTACCGAGTGGACCCAGCTGGATTCCCTCTCCCACTGCTCCTACATGAGTACCCATGGAAAATGGAAGAAACGAAAGACCAGGAAGGAGCAGAGACGACAGTGAACACTACATACGTGCAAGGCGGACAGTGAACACAGAGGAATGGGAGGTGACTACGCGCTGGAAGATGGCATACGTCTTCGTGGATCGGAGAAACTTTGAAAATTAGAGCTGGCCTCCGGAACTATATTCGAATTCGGATTTCCCGCATAGGAAGCGAGGACAACCATTACGCTTCGGTCAGTATTGCAGAACAATAGAAATCAGTCACGTGTTACTAAAGCATCCATCAAGGAGCCTTCAGCTGGTACAGTGGGAGAGTTCTCGTCTGCAGAATTCAATAAAGCTTGTTAATTGCGATTCTTCCACAGCACTGGCTTTAATGGACAAGAGTGTTCAAGAGCGAAGGTTATTTGTTTTGGACGAGACAGTTGCCCCCGTTCTTGCAACTCTTCGCACTAGCTCAAGATGTGGAGCACGCTAGTTTGTTATCCTGAGTCCAGTCAAGTTTTAAGATTGTTTATTTTATGTTGTAATAAATGACTAACACATTTAATGTCAAATTAAGCCGTAGGTTATTTAATAATATTGTATCAGCTCTCAAAATGTATCGGTTTCTATGACTTCGATGCTGAAAAGATGAAGTGGTTATAAATTATGAATTGTTGAAATTAGGAAAATTTGTACGTCCTACATATTAAATACGTTTTCCGGTGGAAAAATCAACAGAAACCACTTTGAAATGTGATATTTATCTGCCATAAACTTACGTAGTTTACCGAGTGCTGAGTATGTATGAAAGTTCTGACTACCAGAGTATCGAGAAGGTATTTCGTTCTGACTTGCTCATATTGTCATACGAAACCTATCACTTCACTTCTGTGTGCAGATTGGGAGGCAGTAGAATTTAGGATCAATATAAGTTTTCTGAATCACTCTTCTCTCTAAAGCAGTGGTTCTCAAATTGTGGTGCGCGACCCCCAGGGGGGGGGGCGAAGGGCTTGAAAGGGGGGCGCAGCATACTTTCCTACAGATAAAAATTAAAACTGCCCTAAATCAATTAGAAAAGTAATAAAAAATAAAAATACATATAGAAAAACTTTTGATGAGTAGAGGCTTTAATGATCATGAATTTTAAAATAATTACTAATTATTCTCTTTACCGGCAATTATAAAACGCGTATGCCAGAGACAGCGTTGATACTTCGGTAGCAGCCGCATCCTCTTCCAGGCAGCACTGTACACGTGCAGCTGGAAGCAGCGACTTATGTTATCTCATTGGCCCCTGTTGGGCAGGGAGCAGGCAGTTTGTCGCCAGACTCAATGGTAATCGACGGGTATGCCTTTTTGATGTTCTGTTCTTATGCATTCAACGTTTCTGTGCAGTTGTGCTGATTTGTTTACCTCTTGAAGTTGACTTGATTATGAACAATTGATCATGAAGCATTACCTGATTAGTGATAGAAATGAAGACACCAGTGCTCCTTCAACCAGTGGTGGGAAAGAAGCTACTCGGAGTGTGAAAACGAGAAGGTACGATGAGAACTATTTATCACTAGGCTTTACGAAAACTGTGCTCAATGATGAAGAACGTCCGCAATGTGTAATCTGTCTAACTATTTTAGCTGCAGATGGTATGAAACCCAATAAATTAAAGAAACATCTTGAAACCAAATATCCGAAGTTTACAAATAAACCAAAAGATTTTTGTTACAAAGCTCAGTGGTTTAAAGTCCACCCAACAGAAATTTGCTAAAACAACAAATGTGACTTCTAAGGCTCTTTTAGCCTCTTACCAGGTTTTTCATAGAATTGCTAATTGCAAGAAACCACGCACAATCGCAAAAACACTGATTTTACCAGCAGCGATTGACATAGTATCAACAATGTTGGGTGACTCTTCCGCTCAGCAATTGAAAAATATCCCCCTCTCTAATGACACAGTTGGTAGAAGAATTTCAGTCATTTCTGACGATTTACGTCAGCATTTAGTTGAGAAGTTGCGTAACAAGTGCTTTGTACTTCAAGTGGACGAAGCGACTGATATTCATAAAGATGCTCATTTGATTGCGTACGTTAGTTTTGTTCATGAGTGTAATATGCGAGAGGAACTGTTTTCTGTGAGGCCATCGTGAAAACAGCAACACCTCAAAGCCTTCTCGACATGAGTAATGTTTTCTTTAATGAAAATAGGATATCATGGGATAAGTGCACTGGCATATGTACAGATGGAGCTCGTTCAATGTCTGGAGTCCGTGCTGGATTACAAGCAAAAATTAAAGCTGTTGCTCCCGAAGCAGTATGGACTCACTGTATGATACATCGGGAGGCTCTGGCAGCTAAAGAACTCAGCCCACCCCTTCATGAAGCGCTGTTGATGGCTGTAAAAACCGTCAATATTATCAAGACAAATCCTCTGAAGTCCAGACTTTTTAAAATGATGTGTGAGGAACTGGGTGCCGAACACACTGCTCTGTTGTTTTTTGTGATGCTCGATGGCTTTCAAGAGGCAAGGTATTAAAGGGAATGTTTGAGCTGAGGCATGAGGTGTTCTATTGTTTAAACGGAGAAAATCACTCACTGGCAGAAAGTTTCAGCAACAAGGATTTTTTATTGAAAATGGCTTACCTCACAGATATATTTGAGAAACTAAATATCCTCAACACTTCACTTCAAGGGAATGAGGCAACTGTACTTTCTTGGAATGACAAAGTCAAGGCACTCATGAGAAAATTAGAGCTCTGGAGAAACAGTATGGAAAGTTACACGCTAGACATGTTCCCTACTCTAGTGTCAATGGTACAAGACAATGATAATCCAGTGCTTACAATGTACATAAAAAGCTGCCTACTTGATCATCTCATAATGTTGAAAGTTCATTTCGAAAAATACTTTTGCAATGATTTTGATTAATTTAATTGGACTAGAACCCATTCTAAAATGCTCCTGGGCCATCATCTCTGAATGTAAATGAGCAAGAACAACTCATCGATCTCAGTAGTGATACTTCATTAAAAAGTAAATTTAAGGAATTGTCTTTGTTGGGGTTCTGGATACATATTGGCAAGGAATTCCCAACTTTGAGCCAAAAATCATTGAAGAGCCTGATTCCTTTCGCAACAACTTACTTATGCGAGACAGGCTTTTCTGCTTTGGCAGCTATAAAGTCAAAGTATCGTTCAAGGCTAAATATTGCTAAAGAAGTTAGAGTGGCCATTTCTGATATTACTCCACGTTTTGATAAACTTTGTTCTCAAAAGCAGGCCCATCCATAACACTGAACTTTGACATTTAAATGTTTGATTTTCTTTGCAGAAAAAAAAATAAATACTTGTTAGTTAAATATCGTTTCATTTCAATACATATTTTGGTTAATTGCAAGTGTTAAAACTAATTTTTATTGTAGGCTTAATATTGTGATTCTTTAATTTTGAGTAAAACAACTGCTAAATATTATGTAGAAAAACATAAAATAAACTGAATAAAACGTCAAACATACCATGACTTCTATTTTGATAAAAAAGAACGGGCTGGGGGCCTGAGAGTATTTTCTCTTGTCATGGGGGGGGGCTCAGAGGTAAAAAGTTTGAGAACCACTGCTCTAAAGGGTTGAAGGATTCCATAAATACTTGTTAAAAGAGGACATCTAGCAAGTTTGTTTACAACTTCAAAGCAATTTTCTCATCAACGTTGGTTGCACAACCTCGAACATTTGGGTTGTGAGGATTTACTATCGTTACCCATTTGAAAACACAATCCAGAGGTATTCGTTTCTTACGATAAGCTTCAGTCATTAAACATATGAACATCCGTTCATGCTTTCACACTGTGTAATGATTGCGAACAGCGACCGGGTGCAACCACCATCAGAAAATGTACCGAATTTCACAATGGGCACACTGATTGCTCCTGATGCTGGGCCTTTGGGAATAATGCCTTAGAAGTTCCATTTCCTGTAAGGACAATTGTATTTGCTCGAATCTTGATATTATTCATGTGACGGGCAGGAAGCCATTTAATCAACATGGAACAGAACAATTTGTAGGATGGAATTATTGGTTTCAGTTCCTCCCTGTGACGACGAACTGAACGGTAGTGAACGAGTGAGTGGGTTTCAAGGCGCTGCAGCTTCAGAGACCCTCCGCGCCTGAAGCAACCAGCCCACACGATCATAATTTTAGGTCGGCATTTGAATCTGAGCTACGGAGGGCTTCATTTTGTGTGGATTTGGAGCGAAAGGGAAGCATTCCACTTGACACTGAGAGTTCTTTGTGGTACATTGTACTTTGCTCTTCTGCTGCTGCTCTACAAGGCGTAACTTCCGGCCTGCTGGAACTTTATATGTTCACCATCTGCCTATGCCTGAGCAGACCTTTGTTTTGGAGTCGTATCATTTTCTGTTCTGTCTACACGTTTTAACCATTTTCCTTTATATCAATATATTTCAGCACTTACTGAACAGCTATTTAATTATTTTCGTGCTTCATCATTTTTAACTTCGCGTAATTCGGTACGGCCTTTGACATTTCTTAAGAATTTTACTTCCCTCCCAAAATTCTGCTATCGCTTGCGTTCTCAGTCCAAGTTTCTGTGTCATATAAATATGTGAGGTAAAGTAAATCTGTCCCTGTGCTTAACTAATTAATTGCTACACCATGATGGCGTATGGGGAAGTTCATGTATTTTTGACCTCAGCACTAGTCGGAGGTGAGCGGTCAGCTTCACGTTCCGGTCGCTGTATCCCCTCCCCCCGTTGAAAGAGCCTCCGGTACCAATTGTACAAGAAGCTGGGTGGACCCCGGAACCGTTCCGGAAGACGTGAAAAAGAGAAAAATCTTGCCCCTACCGGGATTCGAAAGCAGTCCCCTCGACCGTCCAACCCGGAGAAAGAGTGGGGACTGCTATAAATAAAATTGTAAATGTAAGTTTTGAGGTTTTCACGACGATGACTATGAAGAAAGTCGTCTTCTGGGTTAAGGCGCCGTGTATTCTTCGTTTTGGCCGACGTTTCGGAGGAACGTATCGCCTCCATCTTCAGAGCAGTTGAATGGCTTGGAATGCAGAGAGCAGTAGCATTCCAAGCCATTCAACTGCTCTGAAGATGAAGGCGATACGTTCCTCCGAAACGTCGGCCAAAACGAAGAATACACGGTGCCTAAACCCAGAAGACGACTTTCTTCAAAACTGTAAATGTTTTCTTCTCTTACTTTCATTAACAATGTCCTTTTTATGGTTCCACATTTTCCTTCAAACTGAAATATTTTGCCATTTCCATCATGATCTCTTTCATCGGAAATGTTTGAAGTGTGAAACTTTTTTTTGTAATTGAGTTTAAAATAATAATTTTGCAGTAGAGCGGATATTTTCCTTTGAAAGTCACCACTTTTGTTTTTGTTGCCGATATTCTCATGATGAATTATTCACTAAGGTTCTGAAAATCTCTTCCCGATTTCCGTACAATAATTTAAACGCCTACGAGTATAATGAGTCTGTTTTCCCTCTCATTACGCCTGGGTTGATTTGCCTTTCCGATTTTCTTAAAATTTGTTCTTCAGCATCTCCGTGAAAACTTTTCAGGCGAGAGGCCCACAATTCAAGTTGTAGGAACTAGTGCTGGCAGCATTATGTTTAGGTTATTAAAATGATTAACTTTATATTACAATGATGGTAATACGTGAAATACACAAAATAAATTCCAGTAAAATGTCATTCAATGTTCTGTCTACGACAAACTGACATTCTGAATAAGGAATCTTGCATATAATTCAATTTATATTCTCATTTCCCGAACACATATGAAACGCGTTTCATTTCAAGTATTTCAGGTAAGAGTTTATAGTGAAATTGTGAAATTTATTGCTATTTATATCTTGCAGTGTTTTATCACTGAATAAAACATAAATATACACGTTTCAACACAGACACAAAAGCTGCAACGAAGGACAACAGGATAGTAATACAACATAGGCTCTCCAGGTGAAGTTTTTTTTTCACAAGATTAAACGCTACAAAGAATTAGAATACGTATGTCTGCGATTAAAATATAGAATAAATGACCTTGCACATATATCCAATCAGAAGCATGATACAGAAACACCACTAAAGTAGTTTAAACATGTAAAAAGAATGAATGCAACATATTACTCCCAGAAATAATTTTAATATATATAACAATGGGACAAATAATTCATGGAAGACCGAGGTATTGTATTGTATTGTATTGTATTGGAGAGGGTGGGTTTCCCCATGCACTTAGACCAACTGTTGGTCCATTGTGCGTCCCTCTATGATATTCTACCAGTCTATATTCCATACCGGTGCTGGTGCGTGCCATCAGTTTCGACTCAACCAGAGAGTTCCGCCTCTACTGGCTCAGCGGTATCTCGATGCCTCCCCCATCTACCAGAGGCGTTAGGGACTACTGTTGGGCGGGAAATGTCCTGAATTTGGCTCGGTGGTCCCCTTGGGACATGAGGTTCTTTTACGCGCCGTAAAGCTATGACACGGGACCCACGGATTAAAGTCCCTCCCGGAGAACTTGTTCCCTGAATTTTTCGGCCCTTAAAAATTCCACGACCTCCGCCGGGTTTGAACCCGCGTACCTTGAGTCACGAGGTTGGAACGTTACCCCTAGACTACGGAGGCCGCTTTTTTTTTGGGGGGGGGGTGCAGCTTTCGCCGGCCACAACAAAATTTGTTTAAAGACTCATATGTTCCCCTCCACGGAAATCTTTAGTAAAAGGCGAAAGATTTATACATATTTACCTCGGTCTTTATGCCAAAAGACCGAGGTAAATGCAGCTGGAGTAAGTATTAATCCCTATAGACAGAAATAAAGATCACTGTATCGAAATTCATAGACTCGCATTAATCTAATAACCTAAGTACGAGTATAGTATACGCTATGCGCTATACTTAAGCAACAGAATGGAGCAATATTTTGCAGAATATTAATTTAAAGAGTCCTGTCTTTCATTATACCCAATACTGAGAAGAAAGTAGTGGAATAGTTTATAGCGCTAAAGACGGGTAAGGAGTGAGTTCCTTCAGCCACCGAGAGGCTGTGTCACGAGCCAAGCTCGGCCAATTTGAGTGAGGTGCTCCATGTAGCTAACAAGCCCACGTTTCCTTTCCTTCTCCATTAGAGTTGCCATTCACTTCATCAAACTGGAAGGTACATCACAGGAACAATGGATTCAAGATCTACCCTCAAATAGCTTGTTACTCCACAGCCAAATGCTTCTAAAAAGACACCGACAGGAATATAAAACCAATCTTGTGTTGTGGCCAACCAGTAGGAGGATCTACTCCAGTTTGTTGTCTGTTGTATTCTTCACCAATTTTATGTTAAGGCTAACCAGTACAAGGATCTATTCTACTCTGTTGCCTGTGTACTCTTCACCAATTTTATGTTGTGGCCAACCAGTAGGAGGGTCTACTCCAGTTTGTTTTCTGTTGTACTCTTCACCAATTTTATGTTAAGGCCAACCAGTACAAGGATCTATTCTACTGTGTTGTCTGTTGTGCTCTTCATCAATTTTATATTAAGGCTAACCAGTACAAGGATCTATTCTACTCTGTTGTCTGTTGTATTCTTCACCAATTTTATGATACGGCCAACCAGTACAAGGATCTATTCTACTCTGTTGTCTGTTGTACTCTTCATCAATTTTATGTTAAGGCTAACCAGTACAAGGATCTATTCTACTCTGTTGTCTGTTGTACTCTTCATCAATTTTATGTTAAGGCTAACCAGTACAAGGATCTATTCTGCTCTGTTGTCTGTTGTGCTCTTCATCAATTTTTTGTTAAGGCTAACCAGTACAAGGATCTATTCTACTCTGTTGTTTGTTGTATTCTTCACCAATTTTATGATACGGCTAACCAGTACAAGGATCTATTCTACTCTGTTGTTTGTTGTATTCTTCACCAATTTTATGATACGGCTAACCAGTACAAGGATCTATTCTAATCTGTTGTCTGTTGTACTCTCCACCAATTTTATGATACGGCTAACCAGTGCAAGGATATATTCTACTCTGTTGTATGTTGTACTCTTTTTAGTTGTAGGAGTTCTGTAAGACTGACTCCCTTGATATTGCGCCTCAGGCGGGTCTACTGCACCCGTCGCTCATAATAGATAATTATGGTGCATTGATCCAATAATAACTTACAGGAAAATTCAGAGGATAAATCTGCCCTAACGCCACTTTGTCCACCAAAAACCGCATATGGACTACTCTGGGACTGAACTCGGTCGGGCCGTGCCATAGATCAGGGGGTTAGTCAATGGCTTTCCACCGCGGCTGCACGGTTTGTTTCCCAGTGCAGGTCATGCGGGATTTGTGGTGGACAAACTGGTACTGGGGCGGAATTTCTCCTATTATTTCGATTTTCTCTGCCAAGTTTCATTCCAGCAACTGCTTAACATTCATTAATTAATTTCTCATCAACTGTAGGTAGTACGGATACTGAGAGCGTCGTTAAATGACGAATGAAAAGAAATCTCGTGCGTCTGGAGTGAGCGGCCTGCGACTAACCGCAGTAAGCTAGGGCACGCTCTCAGTTCCTGTAACGAGGCTTTGTAAACTATATAAGATACACAGCGTTGATTACTTGAATCTATCTATGGCTCTACAGCCCTTTAGTGGGCCTTGGCCGTTTTTATTCTTCAGTTTCTTGATCTTCTTACACAGTCAGTAGGACTCCTTGGATGTGGAATAAGCCCGTCGCAAGGCCGCTACCTGCACACAGGACAGCACAAACACAGAATAAACGCACACAGACATTTGTGCCTCAAATGGGATTCGGACCCACGATCCCAGTGTTTGAGCGGGGGAACACAGTTTATGCCTTAGAACGCACGGGCACTGTGATTACTTGAATGGTTTTGAAAAATTGACTGGTATATACGTGAAGGACGACGACGTGGCACATGCTACAGTTCTAACCCAGCATTTGTTGGCGAGACTGGAGAAAACGACAATAGGATGCATTGTGATTAATCGATCTCCGGCTTGGTGAAATTTTCCAAATCCTCTGCTACTGAAAAAGAAATCCCAGGTTACTTCAATGCTGAGACGTGATTTCAAACACAATAATTCTAACTTCTGCCTTTCCTAAAACGTGGTTAGTAATCCGGGCCTTAAAATAACATGGCACTAACTCCATGGAACAGAGTCCATACAGAAAAGCTAACAGTAGCTCAGCTACTATAGAAATTGATCTCAATCGTTCTGTGGAACCTAAAAGTTCATTACCATGGTCACAAAAGCCGGTCGTATCCTGACCCAGATTAATCTAGCCCACACCCTCCCATTGTAAGTCCTTTAAGACCAAGTTTAATACTACCCTTTCGTCTATGCTTAGATCTTCCAAATGGCCTATTCTCATTCATACTCGTACTTGCTGATGAAAATTTCCTATGAACTTGTCATTTCTCCCATGCATGCTACTATTCCAGCTCATCTAAGCGTCCATTATGTGACGACTCTAATAATATGCAGTAAAGAGTATAAATTATTAAGGTAACTATTATGTACTATTTGTCAGTTTCTCGCTACCTCTCTGGTATGTCTAAACACCCGTTCTCAGACACGCTCATTATGTGATCTTGCCTAATGTGAGAACCCAAGTTTTGCATGCATACAAAACAAAATGCTCAACTATAGATTTACACATTTCAATCTCCATAGTAGATGGGAGCCGATCACAGCAGCCGATCGGTCTAAGACTCGAACTGTCTTCGTTCGCTCGAACACTACGATTGTGGGTTCGAATCCCACTCAAGGCATGGATGTCTGTGTGCGTTTATTCTGTGTGTAGGTAGAGGCCTTGCGAAGGGTTAATTCCTCGTCAAAGGTGTCCTGCCGAGTGTATAAAGATCAAGAAACTGAAAAAGCGGCCAAGGCCCAACAAAAAGGGTTGTAGAGCCATAATAGAATAGCAGACAGAAGGAAAAATTGGCGATGAAGAAACAAACGAAACAAAACTATAGTCAGAATAGAAAAGACCTATGAGCGCTTTCCTTAATTTCGTAATCGTTAATGCTGTTTGACTGACAGTAACGGAACAACCGAGGCAGGTGATACAAACCGTTACAGCTGTGATAACTGTCAATAGTTTACCTACACGGCGTCCTTTGTCATTAATAAATCATAGTCTATTTGTTTATTTTTGACTTTCTAAAGACGTCAGTAGTTCAGATCATGGGCCTAGAACATCGAGTGGTAAGATGACTAATAGATGTACCTAATAAACTGGAAAGGATCGTGAAGGAAGGGGTCGCGGTCTAAGTTGCGAATTCCCGTATTTGCCCAGATGGACTGAGGAAAACCTAAAAAAAATCTGCCTAGATAACAAGTCTCCGAGCCATGAAAGTAACCCGGTGCTTCCCTAGTGCTACCCACACAACCCCCATGTTCGGTAGAAAAATGTCGTGAAATGGTCACGTGCTCAGGATTAATTGATACAAGAACAAGTATAAAGACAATTATCACAGCCATGACTCAAGATTCTTTATGACAAAATGAGTTTAATTATAATTTGAAAACTACTCACCATTTTCCTTAATGACATGCCTTAATTACTCATTTATCTAACATACACAGAAAATACCTCCGTTGTTTCAAAGAGTTACATTTTCATAAGCATGATACAAACCTGAAGAAACTAAAAATGAGAACGTAAGCTTAAATGTTGCGTTAATAAATTTCCACATAACCTCTTTTAATATGGAAGATGTCTAAAATATACATAGTCTGTCCTCTTTCTGAGGGCACTATATCTAGAACCATTTGCTTTGATACGCTCAAAAACATTTTTTTATAAAACTAAAATAAAGGAAAATTGAGTTTTCCAACAAAATTTCGCACCTCTATTTTATAGAAAGTTAGTTCGAACTTCTCTAAATGGAAAGTTTCCAGTCTCAGATTTCCCTGGATTTAAGGGCTCTTAGTCTAACTTCTGGGAGTACATAAAAACCAAGTCTACGGAATTACTGGACACAGTGTCAGTATGGAAACCAAAACACACGATTATAGCGGCTACTGTAAGCATTCAATCATGCATGCTCGAACTTGTCTGAACCGATATCAAATGCAATTCTAGACTCGGAATCTCTCATATTACTAGATGAGCACAAATGGAACTTCATTAAAGCAAATTCAATATGTCTTCTTCCGATGTTTGTTTCATTAAATAAACTATCATAATTACGAGAACGTAACACTTTGTAGCACCTAACATATTGTGACGTGGACGGTGCAACGCTCGGTAAACACCCCCCCCCCTCCAGCGGTGACGTAACATCATCGGAGAAACTGCCGCTGCTACGGTAAGAAGCCAGTCAACACTCCGTCCCCCTCCCCCGAGGAGACGTGGAAGCGCTTCCCACTGTGACGTGGCAGGTGACAATGACGTAGCGGGGGATGCCGCGGTTGCTATGCAGCAATAAGCAACTCTCGATAGCGTTCCCAGCAACATCTGTAAACACGGCGACGAGGCAACAAGGAAGCGAGGCGTTTTCCCGTTGTCTGGTTGATGGTTTATAAGAGAACTGCACTGCCTAAGGAGTCAGTTGCAGCAGCCGTCGCGGAAAGAAGACCCGAACGCGTGGTTAGAAGATTTTAAGCGATAGTGTGCGATAACTGAGAAGTCAGCAAGTGAAGACTTATTGTGTGACTTCAAGATTGTGCTCTGTAGTACAGTTATATTGGGAGTGTGTATTTAAGAGAGACTTGTATAGCTCCCGCGTTATAAATACGTGAAGACTACTGAGGATAGAGTGAATAGAATAGTGTGTAGCGTTTATAAATTGTGTAAACCCGCAACAGTGTTATAATTAATTGTAGCTACAACTTGTAGGTTGTTAAATAAACCAATTAACAATCCGAACGGCGTCTTCAGTAGCAAAACACGTTACAACTGACTGAATTTAAAAGTTATAGTCTCCAGAGCGTAACAAATTGTGGTAAAATACAACGTGAGCAGAAAAATCTATAACAAAACTTAAGAAAACAAGGAAACTTGAAACATTCTTAAGAAATGGATTCCTTCGCAGCAGTTGTAGCTGAAATGGAAGCAAATGGTGAAGCAGTACAACAACATCAAGTTGAAGATGATAAAAATATAACGGTTAGGTTGATGGAAGACGGGACCATAATCGAAGAAGCATGCTATCGAGACTTGGATTGCAGTCACTACTTGCGACTAAATAGCTCAGCTATATACGACAACAGAAATCCGGAAAAGCTTCACTGGGCAGAAGTACGTGCCGATGTTGACTTAGAGGACATTAGAAAGGAAGAATACGTTATTGGCACAGCGGCTATTGTTGCGGAAGCCATGACAGCAGACCCTCTAATTTCCGAGATCTTACCAACAACACATAAGATCAGAAAGTACCATAGGGCTTACACAACATCAAGAACCCTAAGAAGAAGTGTGTCAGAGATTAAGTTTAAACAGGGAGGACGCAAGTTGGCCGTTTTTAAACTTGGCACAATTCTAGATACGGAAACAGAAAATAGATCTGAATTGGTAATACGAGCACATGAATTCAGATATAATGGTGAAGAACGTGTGGTAAGAACACCATTTAAGACGGAGAGTGAAAGTAGTTTTGAGCTCGAAGAGCTAGTGTTATTTCCATTGGACGTCAGATGGTTTCCACATGTTATTAAAGCGATTGAGAAGAATTTAACATGCAAGGATATACTGAATTTTAGATCTGCATTCTGCAATGTATCAACTGATAGGAACGAATTTCACTGGAAAATTCGTCTAGATAGTGTGACACCAGCAGAGGCACCAATACATCGACGGCGAATGTGCATATGTGAAACGTATTTATTTAAGCACATCAACTCGCTCAGAGAGAGAGGGAACTTAATGCGCATATTATTTAACAACTGTATGTCATTTAGAGAGAATCCTGACTCATGGGCGTCGTTGGATGCAGAGTGGATATACCATCGCAAAACATGCACGCACACACCAGAAACGTATTTCGTTCACTACCAGCAAGAAGTGTATTGCGCAAACAAAAGCACTATTGCAATTGAGAACGCAAAATTTAAGTGTAAGCGACAACATACAAAATCGTCACAGCGTTTAACGCAAAGCTGAAACCAACATCAACTTAGTGAATGTATTATTCAAAGTGCTAAACTTTAGCGCAACAGTGAACACTAAGAAGTTCAGCTAATGGAAGTCGTGATTAATTTCACAGGTGACAACAAAGCATTACAATGGACAAGACTTGACTCCAGCAGGAGAACTGTGATACTGCAGATGCCAGTAACTGTGAAATTGTGAATTGTGTAAGTGTAAATGCAAATCTGGAATAAATTCGCTAGATCCAAGACGGCGTGAAGTTATTTGTCGCGTCACATACCCAACACGTGACAATATATTGTATTTTGAATATTCTGTGCGCAAAAAATTAAAATTCTGTTTCAACCGTGACCAGTTTCCTGCCGCGGGTCTAACATAGAATATCCGAAGACGTTAGATTTATTTCATACTCCGCGCTATAAGCTACACGTAAATATGGCATCTAGGGATGTTAGAGCGATGTGCAAATATTGCGGTAGAATTCCTGAATGCAATTCAATCTTCATTCCCAGTGCTGTACTTTAGTTACACGAGCATATGCAAGTTCTCGAATTTGAATTTTGTTCCCTGTTTCAATTTCTATTTACTACGTACTGTGAATCACTGAATCACACAAGCCAAGTCAAGTCTAGTACATACTGCGATATTCAAAATGAAAGCAAACAAACCCAAGTGAAGAGCTGGTACTTCTGCTTGCATTTAACAAATTTACATGGCATAAAAGTTGATTACAGTGGTCCCGTGGTCTAAGGTATGAATTGTCTTCGCTCGCTCGAACGCTGTGATCGTGGGTTCGAATCCCACTCAATGCATGGATATCCTCACTGTGTGCGTTTATTCCGTATTTTTGTTGTTCTGTGTGTAGGTAGAGGCTTTGCGACGGGCTGATCCCCCGCCCAAGGAGTTCTACTGACTGTGTACAGGACTAAGAAATTGAAAAAGCGGCCAATGCCCAACAAAAGGCTGTAGAGCCATAATAATAATAATAATAATAATAATGTGACGTGGATGGCGCAATAGGAAGTAGGGATCTCGTGAACTCCGCGATTCCACGAGTGACGTCACGTACCCTCCACTCCTATCATTACGCAACGCTCGGTCAACACCCTTCCCCGCGAGGCTGTGACGTCACGCAACAGGAGAGCCCGTGCAACGACTGTTGCTAGGCAATCGGTAAACACGACTAGGCAACAAGGAAGCGAGGCGTTTTCCCGTTGTCCGGCTGAGCGTTTGTAAGAGAATTACACTGCAATGTGACTTTGAAGAAATGGAAAGGGAAGTCTCAAATGTGAGACAGTAAAATGTGGTCGCAAGTCCCAAGGGACTAGGACCCGAGAACACTGCGCTAGCAAGGGCCAGCAGCATATACAAAAGACAGACCCATCCTCTCGTCAGAGAGGGCGCCCCACAGAAACAAGACCGTAACTGTCGAGGAGTAATAAATATCTGGTCATGAGCCCCAGGAGGGCGCTCGATACCAAGACTTACTGACTGACTAATCGTCAGCCGCAATATGACTTCGACTTTGACTTTGACTTTGACTATGGAGCCAGTTGAAATATAGCAGCCGCTTAAGACAGTTGAATTGTAGTAGTCACAGAGTTCAGTCGTAACGAGTGAATCGTGATAGTGTGAAGAGATTTGTGAGTAGGGTTTTTAAGGTGTGTAAACCCGCAACATTGTCATAATTAATTGTAGTTACGATTTGTAGGTTGTTGAATAAACCCATTAACAATCCGAACGGCGTCTTCAGCGGCAAAACACGTACAATAATAACACGGAATAAAAATATTATTTGATATAGTACGCATTAAATAAGAGCTAAAGATCAAATATGTTACACTACTCGTATATGTTGTTGAGAACAAAGAATTGCATGTAAAAATAAATGTGCAGAAGTAACTATATGACCTAATAACCAAAACTGCAAACTATAATGGACGCCGCAAACTGCATTTAAAGGTTCCGGGCTCCATCCATTAAGACAATGGCATAAATGACGAAAACTTTCTGTCCATCAGTAACTAAGTAAACATAGAAAATTAGCTATAAAATAATTACAAAAACAGAAGTATAAAAGTGTTTCGTGTTATAATTGCTGATATAGATTTGGATAAGACGCACTTGTGTAAACTCTTTGTAAAGTTCAGCGGTCCTATGTATATGCACCACCTGCTTTAACACACCGACACTCTCAATCCTGCCCGTACAATATATTTCTGTGTTTTGCATTATTCTGAAAAAAAAAAACAGCGATTTTATCCCGGAAAAGCACTAACTCTCTGCTCTTTTATAGCGGAAACAGAATGTGTTTCCTGTGAGGTACGAACTGAACTCTTTACGTGTTTATTATTTTGGTGAAATTCATACTTTAAATTATTAATGTACGTTGTAATGGTCTATACTCCGATTGTTTTAGCATCGTTAACGCCAGGGAGCAGGACCCGTCTTGAGAAGTTACAGTCGGTCGGCTGGTCATGAAAATCCTAATTCCGGAAAATTCATTACCGTAATTACAACAGCCCGTCACTCGTGTCTAGCCTGAGCCAGATGAATCTTTGCCACTTCCATATACATTACTTCTTTAAGGCCAATATTAATAGTGTCCTCCTGTGTTCAATTCCCAAACGGTCTGATCCCTTCAAGTTTTTTAATTAAAATGGTGTACAGTGTTCCCCATACGCTTTACCTTACTCTCCTTCATGGCAGTATCCCAGAAAACGATTTTACATGCAACTCGTTCTTAGTGGAATACGAACGGTTGCGAAGTTTAAAACAATTATTCTCTAAACCAGGCATTTGATAACAATAAAACAGCTCTCATCAATACTAGAACACCAGATCAATATCTGAGACTCCTTTCCCCTCGCAAAACTTTTACATATGACACGATAATGAAGCAATCCGTGTTGTAAGAAGTACCAACATGTACCCAGAGCATCAAGGCTACAGAAGTTCTCCATGCATTTTGCTAACGTGAGGTTGATTTCTTACAGGGAGGCCCACAGCCAGTGATACTGGCAGTCTCCATTCTGAAACAAAACTGCTAACAATATCTCGTACTTACATATAACAGTGCAAGAGTTTGCGTAACATCTTGTCAGTCATTAGTAAACTTGTGGCGAAGCGTGTTGCTTGCTATAGTGAATGTTTTCCCTATACAACAGAGCTCGAGGGCCTTTAGAGTTAGGTCTATACTAGGGCCGCGCCATAGCTCAAGCGGTTAGTCGCTGGCTTCCCACCGCGGCGGCCCGGGTTCGATCCCGGGTCTGGTCAAGTGGGATTTGTAGTGGACAAAGTGGCGCCGGGGCAATTTTTTTTTAGTACTTCGGTTTCCCCTGCCAATCTTCATTCCACAAATTGCTCTACAATCACTCTCACCTATCTTCTGGGGCTGGTACAATAGGCCAGAAGTGGCCGCAGTACAAGGGGCTTAGTCCCACCCCACTAGAAAAAAAAAAGGTCTATATTCTGAATAACAGTCACCAACCCCTCACGTGTGTTTATTATTGAAACTTAATGCTCAATGAACTTACGAAATAACATTCAGGTGCTTGCTAATTTCGATTGTCTTAAAGTTTGAGTATGGGATCAAATTTTTTAAACAAAATTACTATATAATTATCGTAAATATACATATATCCTACATAAAATCGTTTCTGTGGGAAAAATTGCAAACATTCGAGAACAGTTAAATATGCACTTTAAAATTCGTGTCAAATTTCGGCATATAATTGCATTTCTAAAAAAATATTTATAATCAAATATGTAACATCCTATCTTCCACGTTTCCAAAAAAAAAAAAAAGAACACCCTTAACATACCACTCACTGTATACCTATGCGATTCTTACTCAAAGTATATAAATGTCATTCAGATAACACGAAGCCATATTTCTCATATTTCATAACAACAATATATTTAAGACTAATACGCTTCTCTAACTAGATTATAAAATCTAAACAATAATTTTATCATTACTGGTTTTAAGTAATTATGAAATACCGGTACCCTACTATGATAATTGAAATACTATTGTACTTTACCCAACGAATGAACGATGTTCCTTCAGTTGAACTTCAAAGTTTCTTGTATAAAACCGCCCAGTTCGAACACCATTTCTTCTTTAATAACACAACATTCAGAACCATGTATCATATGAAATAACGAATACCAATTAACAATTTCCCGAAAAAATTTAACGATTTTCATATGAATAACAAAAATAGATAAATATCTGCAGGATTTACACACGCAACTATTTGTGATAAGTATTAACTACACGGAATTAAAACTGTAATTACGTATAAAACACGTTAAAACTAAACACAAACACACGGACACAATCCACGGTTGACGTGACGGGAGACAAGTATATTTCTCGGTTCAGCTCAGTTAACACAGATCTGGGACCGAAGGGCCATTGAGTGTGGAGAGACTGTGTCAGAACGGTCAGAACCACCACGTGGGGTAGTCAGCACGCCTGTACCCCACCCAGCACAGGGGAAGATGTATCACAGGGCGCGCACACCGCACAGACAGAGGTTCAGGTCTCAGACACGGTGGCGCGCATGAGCCAGTGAAACGTAATGTTAGCATCCTAGTTTCACGAACTGCAATCAGCAGTACTCAGACGTTTTTTTTCTTCTGGTCCATTTAACGACTCTTTCAGTTACTCAGAGCGTGGCGTCGAATGATAGGGTGATTAGTGCGCAAGGTACCGGAAAGGGTGTTTCACGATCGGCTCTGACCTAATATGAGGTATTACGCCGAAACTTAACACAAGGGACTAAGGAAATCCATGAGGCACATCAGTCGTGGTAGCTGGCCTGCTGGCCAAGTGTTGAACCCGAGACCTCACGAATACAGAGCAAATTTCAAACGCTCTACTGAGACATAAGCTGGGGTAACATTGGGGCGAAACCCGTAACTGAAGTGACCGAACAGGTCTCGTTATAGTTTCATCATACCGACTTCCATAGAAATTGTTTAAAATGACTGGAAAATGAAGCATGACATACGTAGGAAGAGACACACGAGCAAACACGATTTCCAATTATGCGTTCATATCGCGCCTCTCATGTCAAAATAAGACCATAACAATGTCGGATATGTACACATCTGGCGCGTTCATCTGTTGTTTTCACTATATTCTTAATTCGTGAAGACTCGCTTTTCATTTCTTTTTTCTCTATGGCTCTACAGCCTTTTGGACTTTGGCCGCCTTTTCAGTTTCTTAATTTATACACAATCGGTAGAACTCCTTGGACAGGGGCCGCTACTTACACACACAGCAAACATAAACACAGAATAAATGCACACAGACATCCATGCCTTGAGTGAGATTCCAACCCACGATTTCAGTGTTTCAGAGAGCAAAGGCGGTTCAAGCTTTAGACCGCGCAGGCACTGTCGTCGGCGTAACTTTTCATGCTATCCTATAAACAGCATGGAACAGGCGGGGCGGGCGAGCAAGGACCTCCATTAAGGACAAAAAGTGATCGAGAGCAAACCGATAGATTTCGAGTTACAATATGACAGGGTAAAATATCACTTTCTTTAGTTACACACCTCTGAATCTGCGAGTGTACTGGGTATGAAATGTGTTTCATTTTCCTGTACAACTTTTGTTCGGAAGAATTTTCGTCCCCATAAATATTTGATGAGTTAAGCTCGGGATACGCATAGAAACTCTTCAGTATCCTTTTGGTATCCTCGAATTTTTCCATGAGGACAAACGGACGGAAAGACAGACAAACATGCCGAAACTAATGGAGCTATTTTCGCAACGTTTGGTTGTTTACGTGCCAAAAATGCGCAATCCTAGTCACAATATGTCAAATGTACTATATGGGAGCGTATAGGTAATTCAATAACGTCCTAAAGCCTATGAAAATATCAGGCATGAAGCTTTAATGCATGTCTGGTTTAAAAACCCAGCAGACCTACAACTAACAGCATGCGAAACCCACGCATGAATCCTCACGCCCACTCTCTGCCTCCAGGCAGCTGGTTCTGTAGATCAGCCCTACACATTCACTGTGCGGAATATGGAAACGAAACGACACTGAGTGCACGGATAATTGTAATATTACATCGCATATGGTAATTAAGGAAGGCGCTATTTCTGTCATTCTGAGTGGAGTAATATTTATTCATAGTTCTACTTAACGACACTTTATTAAATAGTGTAATGCAATATCCTTTCTCTGAGGGACGGACGGATAATAATGATAACTGATTATTAGGTTTTGAGGTTTTCACGGCGATAACTATGAAGTAAGCAGTCTTCTGGGATGTGGCGCCATGTAGATATTGTGCTAACCGACGTTTCGGAGGAATGTATCGCCTCCATCTTCAGGGTAGAAGAAATCCGCAAGCGAACCAGCGTGAACAGTGCAGTCTGTTGGCACTGCTCACGCTGGTTCGCTTGCGGATTTCTTCTTTTTTCTTCTACCCTGAAGATGGAGGCGATACGTTCCTCCGAAACGTCGGTTAGCACAATATCTACATGGCGCCACATCCAAGAAGACTGCTTACTGATTATTAGGTTATTTAATGATAGTTTTCGACTGAAAAAATCATACGGCGAAAAGTTAGGGATAAATAATGATCGTGAATGTGAGATGGTAAGAAAATGGAGACATGATGACCCTATTTCAATATTTTATTGATGTATGGCTAAGTAAAACCACAAAAACTTCTGTCTGATTAAGTAAATATATAAACCATAATTATATTATCATGAGTAGGGGGTAGGTGTGACGAAAATAATGGGTTCTAGGAGGAGTAATTGGATTTATTTGTGTTCTATCACAATTACACTTCCAATTATAGTCATCTATAACAGCTCACAGTCAGTGACTGTCTCCGTTCGCTCTGTGTCCATCCTGGAATACGCGAGTCTTCCCTTCCACTGTGGCTGGCTAGTAAATTTCCTTGCTAACTAATTCTAATCCTCTCTCTGCCCTGAACGACGTTCCTCTCACGACTGCTTGTCTAATACTAAACTATTCTCGTCTACAAAATTACTCTGCTCTGAGAACCAGAGTCATGATTACTTTGCGACCGGCGCTTTACAGCCAATCCTTTCGTCTTGGCGACAACGCCTTGAGACTCACGGCCAGAACATTTTTTAATTGAACACTTGCGGTTATAGTCCTTATGTAATATCCTCTCTGACGATAGGACGGGTGTGTTTACAATTTCTGCTGGTCCTCGCCAGCGCACTCTCAGGTCCGAATCTCGCAGGACACTTGACCACATTTTACTGTCTCAGATTTGGGACTCCCTCAACATGGAGGGCCAGGTCTCCGTATTTATATCCCCCAGGAACAAGGTGGCCCAGTTATGACTCCAGGCACTGGGTTTCCTTTCCGTCTCCTTTTACGACTTGCTGGGCTACGGTGGAGATGTTCGAACCCGCCTCCACACGGGATTGTTTTGCTGTGGTCTGGTCTGACCTCCTTTCATAGCTTCGGGTGAACCGAATAGACATCACGCACTACAATATTTTACCTGTTATAATCTGCATATCCATTGCCAAAGTAAACCGTAACGCGTTGATGTATCCCAGCGTATTCGTTGCTGCGGAAACGTGTTTTAACTCGCCGTTGCCCAGGAATGGCCGTATTTTCTGACTCCACTTTTCCGATTTTCAGACGGCATGTCACAGTACCATATTTCGCACATCTACGTGACCGCAGAGGATGATCAATTATCGGTGTTAAAGTAAACAAGGCGTTCCGCACAAAACAAATAAAGCCCATGTTAATAGTGGACAATGACAGTGCTACAGACTTTGTGGTTTTAATTGCGTATTTAGATAAGGAAAGTTCGTAGTCCAGCAGTAAGGTGCATTTTTAATTCACAGGTTGACCGCGCCATAGCTCAAGCGGTTAATCGCTGGCTTCCCACCGCGGCGGCCAGGGTTCGATCCCGGGTCTGGTCAAGTGGGATTTGTGGTGGACAAAGTGGCGCTGGGGCGTGTTGAGGAGAATATTTGGACCAAAGAGAGATGAAGTGACAGGAGGTTGGAGAAAACTGCATAATAACGAGCCTCATAACTTGTACTCTTCTCCAAGTATAATTAGAATGATCAAGTCAAGGAGGATTAGGTGGGCAAGGCATGTAGCATGAATGGAGAAGAGGAATTCATATAGGATATTCGTGGGAAAGCCAGAAGGAAAGAGACCACTGGGAAGATCAAGGCGTAAGTAGGTGGACAATATTAAAATGGATCTTAGAGAGATAGTATGGGATGCTATGGATTGGATTCATCTGGCTCGGGTTAGGGAGCAGCGGAGGGCTCTTGGGAACACGGTAATGAACCTTCGGGTTCCATAAAATGCTGGGAAATTCTTGAGTAGCTGCGGAATTGACGGCTACTTCAGAAGGGCTCAGCTCCATGAGTAAGTAAGTATATCGGCGTTTGTTGAAGGAACTGAGGAAGACCAAGAAACCCTCCAGTCACAATAGCAAATAGGGTTACACCTGGCCGATATTTGAACCGGATACCTCCTGAATACAAAAAAGATTAAAGACGTTTCAAAGTATTTGTCGTTAATTATAAATAAATAACTGGTCATATCTACTGCTTATAAAACCTTCCTTCGCCGTGAGTCGATGAAAGAAGTGCCTCCGCATAGCTGCGGATTTTCAACATTTGGATTATATTCACCGTAGTAAGTAAAATTAAGTTAAAACTCTGACATTATTTTAATAAACATCACCGTGAGGAACTTCTGCTCCAGCATGGAATCGGTCTAGACTATGCTGGTTATTCGCAATTGAACATTTCAAATCAAATCATAACGGAACTGGTTATGGCCTACTCCATAATGCAGTACGCAAAATTACCAAAGGCGTTTTCTGATTCATTTTAAGCTTAATCAAATATAGAAATAATGATATGTAAATTAGTGTGTTTCCCACATCGAAATTCGGCAGAACCAGTGAAAGGGTTTATGGGGTATATGGGAAATTTCATTAATGCCTTTATGCAAACTTGTTTTTATCATGATAATATATAGCTAAAAATCGCAATTCCATGACGATTTTTTTTGTAAATCTCCCGCTTCGAATTTCGACAAAATTTGTAAAACAATCTATGAGTTATATGCAGAAGTCCATTTATGGCCTATTGTAAACAGGCCTATATTATGATTCAATATGGCAGAAACGGGAATTGTCCTTCAACATTTAACAAAAGTCTCCTGCGTAGAATTTCAGGATAATATGTTCAACGGTTTAGGAGCTGATACTAGGTCACAGACAGACCGAGGGACAGACAAGACTTCAGCATACGGCGCTCTTTCTTCCTTATAGCAAGTACCTAAAATCTAAAATAAACTACAATTATTTACTTAAGGAGCTGAGCACTTCTTCAGGAGAAGCCAAATCTGCAGCTACTGAAGAATTTCCCAGCATTTTATGGAACCCGAATGTTCATTATCGTGTTCACAAGAGCCCTCTACTGGTCCCTATCCTGAGACAGATCAATCCAATTCATGCCATCCCTTCATATCTCTCTAAGATCAATTTTAACATTGTCCACCCACCTACGCCTTGGTCTTCCCAGTGGTCTCCTTCCTTCTGGCTTTCCCACCAATATCCTATATGCATTCCTCTTCTCCCCCATTCGTGCTACATGTCCTGCCCACCTTGACTTGATGATTCTAATTATTCTTGGAGAAGGGTACAAGTTATGAAGCTCCTCATTATGCAGTTTTCTCCAACCTGCCGTAAAATAAACTGAACTACATTTTATAATTGAATTGCCTCAACACCAAAGTCATGATTCGGTATCCTGGAGGCCAACAAGTACGCAGATGACAATAGTTTTATGCGTATTCAGCTGTTTTGCACCTTTGGGCTCTTCTTCTTCTTCTTCTTCTTCTTCTTCTTTTTTTTAATCTTGACGAGAAAATAAAGAATTCTAGACAAACATAACTTGTGCAGCGATTACAAAGCCCCTTTGACGGTTAGTATAGCTCACTTTGATCCATCTCTCTCCTTTATTCTACGAAACAGGTAGAAGTTGGAAGCAGCAAATTTCTCCGAAATGTTAGTACATAACCAGCCGGCTACACATAGGCACATGCCAGAAGAGCGCAATCTCCTCTCTTGACGTAATGAAAATGTTGTCACTACATCCACAACAACCTACCATCGCCATAAACACTACAATCCCCACTACGTCATAAATATCACCACCACGACACCAAGCTTCGCGATCCTGTTTGGTATTCAGGAGGTCCCAGGTCAAATACCTGTCCGGACACCAATTATCTTGACTGAGGTTTCCGTGATTACCAAAATTAATTATTAACACGTCGTAACACTTTTACATTTCTGTTCACAACATAAAACTAATGATTTTCATTTTCATCAGTAATCTGTCAGACGACAGGTCCACAGTCTCTTCCAAAACAGTTCCTCCACTTAATGCGATCTTCTGTTTTTGGAAAGAGACTATCCAGGAAAAGTGATAATGTGGTAGTTTTTCCATTTGCTTTCCACATCGCAGTACAACAGCCGTTCAAACCACTCTGGTCACCAAAAACTAATGATTTTATGTAGTAATAAAAGCGAAGTGACGTCATAATCACCGGGACTGAATATTTGTAATTTAATTTGTAGTCCTTGGTATGTGATAACATTTCAAGCTGTAGGAAATTCCTTGTCGGTATAGCCTTAAAACAGAAAGATAGTAGGATAACCGTAACAGACTTACCCGATGATATTATAATATATATATACCATACAACCGTTTTCCAGGATTTTCCTTTCCAAAATTGTGTGCGTATTTGTTTTTCCCCCTTGTCAGATCACAATCATTCGCCATCGTAACCTCCTTTATTTGATTTCCCAAAGAATAGTATCTCAGCCGTTCAAATTACAAAGTCTCTTTTAATTAGAATTAAAATCGTGTTCAGATTAGAGTAGACTGCAGGCAAGGCTTGCGTGATTACTCAGGACTCCCTATAGAACACCTGCAGTCATCACGACAACATATGCAGTAACTCTACTGGCACGTATATTCACTCTTCCATTTGCGTAATTGCATTAGAGTCCAGAGAAAATGGAGGGCTCCAGTAACCACTATAATCCCGACACATTGGAATCTAGTTCAACTGATGCTGAGGCCACCTCCATAGGCACTTCCCCTTAATTTTCCTATAACATTCATTTGAAATGAAGCTTGTATTTGCTGTGCAGTGAGTCAAGATAACTTATCATTAAAAATAATTTGGTAGCCTGGTTAAGCTCATATTTAATTGTATCAGTTATGTCACATCTGCAGACACACCTGCATGTGGAAATTTACTGTTATTTGAGTTAAACTATTTTGCTTTGTTTCTCTTGAACTAGACTTTGGTGAATTTTACTAGAACTTGAGAGGTAAAAGTCAAAAAATGAATAAGACCCACCTACTTGTTAGCCCACTGTCATCTGACGCAATGACATCTACTTTGTACTTCGCAAAGCGTAACACGAACTTCGAAGTCGCTCTAAGTGACGAATCTTCGACTTATTTTTGTTGGCAGTTTAAAGGTACTATATCTTAGGATGATAGGATGATTGAAGGATGTTGAAATGTAAAGTATTTGTAAGGCAGTGGTCGTGGCCTACGCGAGGTACTATGCTGGAATTTGCCTACATGGACTGAGGAAATTAAAAAAAATACCTCATTCACGACAGTCGGTATCTCGACCGAAATTGGAACAGAAAACCTTCCGAACGCAAGTCGAGAGGATTGCAGCTACACATAAATGTATAACATAAACTCAATGCATGCCATAAGAATTAGGAATTATTTGTCAAATTATTATGTAGCATCTTAAAGTTATAAATATTTATATGACTTGTGACATTTAAATAATTTATTTTACCATTATCGCAATTTCCCCTCTGAAAGGAAAACGGGCCAGTGTTAAGTACAGCCCCATATATCAACTATACAAATGAAACAGATAAAAAATAACATTCTTATAAAACCAACAGTACAGCAGCACCACACATATCTGTGTGAATTTGAGTCAAACGATCGATCAATAAATAGACAGAAAAATTGTTTGCCGTTATAAACGTCCTCTTCAGAGGACACTCGCGCAAAATAATATGTCCAGTCTCACACAGGAGCGGCCAGAGAAGCCATGCAAAAACGCCCAACCTGAAGTCGGCACATACAAATATATGGGCGGTATTCGCTAAATAGAAATTCTACGTACAAATGATGGATACATGATATTTTGTTCCAAGGCTTTCCGTCCTGGCTGGTTTTAAATAAACCTTCCGTCGGTGTATTCCCGTACTGACGTGTAATTTATACTTTTAAAAGCAATGAAGCCGATCACAGTGGCCGTACTGAAATGTACATGACATGCCTTCGCCCGTTCAAACACTGAGATCGTGGGTTCGAATCCTACTTGGGGCATAGACGTCTGCCTGCGTTCTCCTTGTACTTGTGTTGTCCTGTGTATGTGGCGACCTTGGGAGGGGCTGATCCCCCGTCCAAAAATCCCACCATCTCTCTATAACTCCGTGGCTTTTAGTCCGTAAGTGAACTATACCAAGCAACCGCCGCTTGTCGAAGTTAGTGACAACTTCTGCGGATAGAGGGTATCGCGTGGTCAGCGCAACGGATTCCCACGGCCGTTACTCTCGGATTTCTAGACCGGATCCGCTACTTTTCATTCAAGTAGCTCCTCAATTATCCTCACGAGGCTGAATGGACCCCGTTCCAGACCCACTACTTCTCAGAACATCTGGTAGCACGGGGAATCAAACCCGGGACCTCTAGATCTGTAGCCAGGAACTCTGACCACTAGACCACACAGACGGTCACCATCTGTCTATAAGATTCATAATTTCATACTTAATTTTGAATGGGAACAAGTCAGATAGCGTAATCCGTCAAGGTACAATAATTAGAAGACGGTTACGTTTAACTGTTCCAGTTCTTCCGCTGACCTTCTGAAGCGATAAATACAGTATAACTTGGTTATAACGTCATCAAAGGGACCTAAAAATAGTGTCGTTATAAACGAATGTCGTTGTAACCGAAATGGGCACTTCCACAGTAGCCTTATGTTAGTCACGTAAAAATCTACCAAAAACCGAGTTAAAATGTTGCATTTTTTAGTGAAATACGTAGTTAAGTACAGACTAACGTAACATTAACGTGGAATTGCCCAAATGTGTAATATCAAAGACAGCGCTTTTCACTGACAGCTGACAATACACACCGCACTAATACTGTATATTAAAGGTAGGCCTACTCACCAAATTACAGTAGATTACATCAATTGTTGTGCCTTACTGTACCTAGATACGAGTACAGTAATCAGTTATCTTCATCTGTTTCCTGTTACTTGCCCAATACACACTTTCTAAATTACGTTCAATGTCCATATCAGAGAAATTCAGGAATGAAAATGACGTTACATACGAGGTTGATACATTTGTGCATGTCGTACTAAGCAAGGTATAAAAACAGTTGCTTTATGAGGAATTAGTTCGTACCATTGAATATTTGACGCAATAGACAAGGTGTCGCAGAAACCGATGTTGCTATAACCAAGTTTTGCTGTATATCCAGGCCACAACAATCATTGTTTCTATTCGAGGAATCCCGTGCATATTATTAGTGGGACTAAAACTCCANACCAGTATCTATACCCTACCGATACTGGTGCGTGACATCAGTCCCGACTCAGCCAGCGAGTTCAGCCTCTACTGGCTCAGCGGTATCTAGATGCTTCCCCCAACTACCAGAGGCGTTAGAGACTACTGTTGGGCGGGAAATGTCCTTAATAATTTGGCTCAGAGGCCTCCTTGAGGCATGAGGTTCTTTTACGTGCCGTAAAGCTTCGACACGGGACCCACGGCTTAAAGTCCCTTCCGGAGGACTTGTTCCCTGAATTTTTCCGCCCTTAAAAATTCCACGACCTCCGCCGGGTTTGAACCCGCGTTCCTTGAGTCATGAGGTGGGAACGTTACCCCTAGACTACGGAGGCCGCTTACAAGACAAAGTTAGTCTGCGAGTCAGCGCCAAGCCCAGTACAGTCAAGTTCCAGAGATTCACCATACAGGAGCAAGGAAAACAATGTTTCCTAAAGTACGTATAGCAGTTTGTATTCACGGTACACCTACATATACCACTCAGCTCAACAACTACCCTGCATGAGACTGAAATATTTTGCCTGTCCTTTTCAGTTTTCTGACTCGCGCGTGATCACTTTTTCTGAAGAATGGTACTCGATACAAGCTGAAAACTTAGAGCCTAATGAAATAAATTGCACAGTGAGAGGCTTCATAATTTTTTACTGTTCACTGTTATGATCAGATCAGGGAAGGTGAGATGTGTGGAGCACTTATCACGCAGAGAAACGCAATGAATGAATACAACGAAAACCTTAAGGGATGAGGACACTTGGGAAACCAAGGTGTAGTACAAGCATATTAAAATTGTACTTACAGAAAGAGGGTATAAAACGTGGACTGGAATAATCTGGCTGAGGATAAGAACCGCTAACGGAATCCTATGAACAGGGTAATACATTTTCAGGTTATGTAAAGAGGGCAAAATTTAACTGGCTGAAAGGCTATTAGCGTCTAATGGAGTTCTGCTCCGTGGAGTTCATAATGTTCATGTTGAAGTAACTCGTTAGAAGCTTTGGGTTAACAAAGTTGTTAGGAATCAATCCTCAAAATTACTTCAGAATGGTTTTCTCTCGCAAGATGCAATTAAATAGTAACCATAGCTTGCTTCGAGAGTCAGATGTTTAGGCTATGTAAAGTAAAAAAAAAAGAAAAAGTAAAGCTATCCTTGTACCAGGCCGTGAAGGCCCATAGGGTTGTGAGACGTTGAGGGTCCCACATTATCTAGACAATCGGCTCAAAGATGGCGGTAAGGTTGTCAGCCTTACGCGCCGGCCGCGCTTTACTCCCCAGGAAAATTATTTAATTAATTCTTGGTACTCATTTCTGAGTAAACCCCAGGACCTAGTGCGGCTGAAAGGATTGGGTCAGCTGAAAAAAATCCAGTGACCTCATTGGGAATTGAACCCGCGACCTTCCGGCTTGTAGCATAGCCCCTCAACCAACTACGCTACCACGTGCTCCGTTTAGGCTATGTATTATTATTATTATTATTATTATTAGTAGTAGTAGTAGTAGTAGTAGTAGTAGTAGTAGTAGTAGTAGTAGTAGTAGTAGTAGTAGTAGTAGTGCCGACAAGAGCGGCCACGCAGTCTAAGTCATGAAGCGTCTTCGCCCTCGAACACTGGGATCGTGGGTTCCAATCCCGCTCGAGGCATGAATGTTTGTGTGCATTTATTCTGTGTGTAGTTACCGGCCTTGCGACTGGCTGATCCCCGTCCAAGGGGTCCTATTGACTCTCTATTGATTAAGAAACTGTGGCCAAGGTCAACAGGGCTGATTAACCATAGACAGAGAGACAAACAGATAACTGATAGTAGTAGTAGTAGTAGTAGTAGTAGTAGTAGTAGTTACGTTATGATTAGATTAACGGGTGCGATTAATTATTATGTGTTAATTATTTCCTTTATTGGATTTATTGGCTAATATGGAACACACGACATCAGGTTTCAATGTTTTAATGGACAATTATTCTACTACTAATGCTACTACTTTTTTCAACCGCTCTGCCAGCCCACACAGGGCCCAGGCCTCATATTCAATTCCGTAATCATTTTTCACTGACGGTAGGACTCCTTGGACGAGTGCTCAGCCTGTCGCAAGGCCGCTACCTACATACATGACGACATAAACACAGAAGAGAAGCACATACACCAAACATCCATGCCCTGAGTGGGATTCGAACCCATGATCCTAGCGTCCGAGCGACAGAAGACAGTTCATGACTTAAACGGCGCGGCTACTGTGATCGGCATGAGCTACTATTACTTCTGCTGCTGGAACTACTACTACTACTACTACTACTACTACTGCTGCTGCTTCAGCGACTTGGCTTTACATTTCAATTTGAAATTTTAGCTCTTCTAATGGCTGATTTAATGACACCTGCAATAGTTATCCCCCTCGTTGGTGTCTCCACCTTATCGTGGTGAGTTTTGGAGACTGGAAGAGACTGTGGACCTGTCGTCTGACAGATGACTGATGAATGAATGCAATAGTTATATAGCGCAAAATGAAAGGCTGATTGAGAACGATGAATTGGAGTAGTTGTGGAAGGAATATATGGTGCCCTACTGTATGAGAAAATGTGTCTGGTAAGGTATTAAAATGTCCAAAATCTAGGTAGGGACAAGAGGATTTCGGGCCGAGATTAGAACCCAGTGCCATAAGTATACAAATCAGAATCGCCAACTATTCAATCATATCGTTGGGTGAAATGTTCTAAACCATTTTCTAGACTCATGTTGGTAATCAAGTTGACCAATCTTGCTGCATATTACGCATAACGCAAAGCATGTGCAAAGTCTGCAATGTCGCATCTGTGCAGTTAGTACTCGTACGTTGAATGGACACCTCCGTGCCTGCTACAAACAATACGTTCCGTGTTCGCCTATTACGCATCTGTTAATCGCGTTACTTTCCCTTTGATATATAAGAAGAGACATTCTTGGGCCGCTAACACTGACCGATTTTGAAAATATCGAGTACGTGTCAAAAATTTTGTTTTTAAATTGCCAGTTCCCTTAAGGGCAAAAATTCTTCATAAAAAGTAACATGTCGGCAGATCAAGTTACGTACGTCGGTTTCTATTTTGACAACATGAGATATGAAGTATTACAAGCCTATGCCACTTCAGTGGTTTCATATTTACACAGAACAATTTTAAATACCGTATTCCAGGCAGTACACTATACAACCCATCAGAGTTGCCTTGATTTTCAGTACACAGCAAATGCATCTTAATTTTAAATAAATGGTAGACCCAGAGGAAATCGCGGAGATATCACAAATATGAGATGCCAACTGAAGTGGCTTCAGTTGCACTATATAATTAATGAAGTTAAACAGTCCGAGTTATGCCCATCAACCTTCATCATTTATGATACACCGTTAGAATCACTCTGAATATGGAAAGTAGCATGCAGAACTAGCTCTTCGACCCCATTCGTGCTACATGCCCTGCCCACCTCATCCTCCTTGACTTGATCATTCTAATTATACTTGGCGAAGAGTACAAGTTATGAAGCTCCTCACTATGTACTCGAAGTTTTCTCCAACCTCCCGTCACTTCATCTCTCTTCGGTCCAATTATTCTCCTCAACACCCTGTTCTCAAACACCGTCAGTCTATGTTCCTCCCTTAATGTCAGAGACCAAGTTTCACACCCATACAGAACCACAGTCAGATTTATAGTTTTGCATATTCTAGTTTTCGTGTTTTTAGACAGTAGACCAGAAGACAAAAGGTCCTGGACTGAATGGTAGCAAGCATTACTACAAGAAAACATCCTTTCTTCTATTTCGGTTTTCCCAATATGTCCAGCCAGTGCTCCTTTTGAGTTTCTTATATGACAGAGACGACTGTACTAAAAAGAGACGTGAAATATCTTCAGAAATACTGGGGTTTCGGACTTTGTCCTTCGTCCGGTATTTTAGTAACTAGTGTTTTCTAGTTTCTAGAATACCGGACGGTGGGGAAAGCCCTAAACCCCAGTAATTCTGAGTATTATACACCACTGTCAGAACCCTTTAGGATCTATATGACATATCTTGATATTAACATAAGATTTTTATACACTAGTTAACTTGATGTTACTTAAGCAACAGAGTGCGCTTGCTATTGACACACGTTATGACCCTGATGGTAGCAAAGACTGGTAGAAACATACTGAGCAAATTATAATCTAAATTATTTTTTCCTATAAATTCATTGTTCTTATTGTATCTGATGATTTATTATTTCGGACTTCATTACATGATGCAACGGTATGGGTTCAAACTTTGTGGATACTCCGCATCCGCCATTTCATCACAGAAATTGGAAACAAACTGCACTGTGAATTTCCGTAGTTATATAATTATTATCTGTAGACAAAATGTACGCATCATGGAAGGTCATTCTGATGTGCCCTTGAACTCTCATCCACAAATTCTGAAATAAAGTCAATTACCCTGAAGTAACCGCCATGGTTTTTTTGACCAGTGTGATTCGCCGTCTTCGGAATACACACTCAAACAAACAACAGATTTTTATACAGCCTACTATTGTTGAAAGAATTAACCTATCTCCGTCAACTCGCACATTATAACGCCTTGTACGTAGTCTGTAGGTTAAGTTGGGTGGCAGCATTCACTTTATTTTAGAATGCAAAAGTAGTTTCAGTATGTGATTCGTGAACTCGATATGTTCACACAAATGTTAATGTGAGTTAGACCTACATCAGATTTTGTCCGTCTTTGTTTTCTCCCACTCAGGAATTAGAGGTATCAAAATAATATTAAGTGAACTGAACCGTTAGCACAACATACAGAAGGGTAGCTTCAAGGTGGAGACAAAATAGGTGTGGTGCCTCTTACGCGTTTATTGTTAAGCATGTGTACACTACATGTTTCGACAGTTACTTAGGTCGTCAGCAGGCACCATAAAGATATCCTTTTTTACGTTGTGTTGACTGTCCAGTTCATATTACTATTGAATACAGAACAGGATGCAATCCACAAGGTTAAAGAAAATGTGTTTTTGACAGAGAACACACAAAAACAGGGAATCTATTTCATGTTAAAAAGGTTAACTGTGAACTTACCTGTACATTTTTGACAGTGTGTTCCGGTATGTTGGGGACAGGTCTATTATCCATTTGTCCTCATGTTCTTGAAGAAGCAGTTCCAATAATTGCATACGATAGATATCTTATTTTCTTCAGCACGCTCACATAAATATCATAAAATAACTAATAATAGCCACAGTTTGTGGCTTAACAATAACCTTCATTGCAGTAAATCACAATAGCGCATTATCACACATTGTTCACGTCACAAAATGTTTATTAACTTACAAATATTTTCCGATCAAACACTAACAAACTTTTGGGACCTTTCGCGGCATTTCTCTGTGCCCCGGCGGGTGACAGTCGAAATCCAGAGATGTTGCGCCTGTTGTGTAACGAAAAACATTGCTGAAGATATTTACGACGGTAGCTGAGTTCAGTAACTTATTTCGTATGCTTCTTATTATTACAGCATTTCATTTTGTTCAGTTTAAGAATCACACGCTCGTCTAACTCCTCATAACACATACCTGAACATACCTTCTTTTTCTGACACAAAATACAATGTTGGCACCCCTACTATAAGTCTAACCTTGAGCTTACCCATGCCGCATGTATCGAATGTCAATCAGCTGGAACACTCCGCCGTAACTCAAAGGCTAGTGTACAATTTTGGTTAAAATTTGGTTTTCGTGGAAAGCGATGAGTTTCATACACTCGGGACGTGTTTAAGAATGTATTGGCAAGCATTATTATTTCAGACCCTTGGCGCGCCAGTATTTTTTATTTCGGATATATCTAGAACATTAGCAAAGAACGGCTTATTTTATTATTGGTAACAATATTTGGTACAGTTTGTTCTCTTTCGTTTTTCTTTGCCGAAACGCCGGAACAGAGAAGGTGCCTACTTTACCTCGGGGTGGGGGCTCAGGATTGCATTTCACTAATATATACATGCTGATCATATGCCAATGGGCCAGATGCCACTGACCCTTACTGGAAAAATCTTTTAAAAATGTATGTAATGAGGCAGTGTTTCTCAACTGACTATTAGTTTCTCACAAAAGTGTTAAAGGCTTGGGAAAACACACATTGGATATGTGTTTTTTTCAGATCTACAGTGGCTGTTCAAAATATTTTTGCTGTATCAGTATTTACTGAGTTATGTCAGAGATGCAAGTAGCAACACATTTAGGTCTTGTAGCTCTTCATGTAAAGCATCCATTATTCTTAAGTTTCAACCAAAATTAGTATGCATCAACATGTTTTGGAATTTAGTCTACAGGTAAGACATGCAAGCATTCAACAAGTAGCAAGCTGCTCAGAATATGATCCAAAAGTCAGCTTTTGTCATTGGGTTGTAGAACTTGAAGACATGCTTTGTAACATGGAAACTTGATCAGGTAAAATACTATCAACTGCTATTAAACATGAAGAGTAGTTAGTCAATCAATTGGCTGTTCAGTTGGTTAAATCTTAGTGTACAGTGATGTTGTATGCCAACATCTTATATCATCAGAACAACTGAAATGATACCTATGACACCTATGAAGTCTGCTACAGTCTGTCTTTCATTTCAGCAAATGGTCAATTGCAACCTACACTTTACATTAACTTGAATCAAATGTCACCAGTTATCACAAAAAAAAAAGTCAAGGAACAAATTTTAATTGGAATGCTTTAAATATCACACTACATATTTCCCTAAATATAAGAAAAATAGTTTGAATCTCTGTGCAGTGTGTTTAGCTTCATAACAAAACAATCTGCAACGAATGCACCTGAAGTGGTGACAAATTCTTCTCATACTGCTTAAAATATTAATTTCTTCTCTAAAATAAAGAACATTAATACAAACTTGCTCAACAATTTCCATGCATTCAGTGTGACTGCATATTATATATCCAACAATAGTAATGCCATAACTATTACTGATTTTAGGCTTTCATGGTGGTTAATTATTGATGTTGATTTTGTTCTTGGGTTGTTAAAGACGGCATGGATGTGGGGGATGTTGCCGACATTTTGAAGGTACATGGAAGCAGCATGTCCTTCCAGAATGTTGGAAACATTGCTCATATCCACATGAAGTAACAACCCAAGAAGAGAATCAACATCAGTGTCAAAACTGGCCAAAAAAAAATTATTTTGTAGTGAAAGTAAGTCATCAAGTAACACAGGACAAGATACTAACATATCTAAGTGAATTATATTACCACACAAATTAATTAG
Source organism: Cryptotermes secundus (assembly GCF_002891405.2). NCBI lineage: Eukaryota > Metazoa > Arthropoda > Insecta > Blattodea > Kalotermitidae > Cryptotermes > Cryptotermes secundus. The sequence continues at coordinate 553,949 of NW_019732379.1, read as the reverse complement.
TGTTCTAATAATCTGTGTAGCTACAAATGCAAAAGGCATAAAAACTGTTGCGTGTTTCTTACCAACATCTCCTAGTGCTACGCAGTAAATATATTCACCACCATTAATGAATACTGTAATGGGTAATGACAGTGACTAAAGTGTTCAGAACTGCTTTTACATAATTATCTAATTATCTAATGGTCACGAACATGAAATACAGTTATGGAATTGTGCTTTCATGCTGGAATGGTCAAACTTTCAAACATTAAACTCATATTCTCAGTTTCAGGGCTGGTTTTTAAATACAGTTTGAAAATTAGCATACATCAGTTTCATGCTTTGTGAAATAGCATAATTACATTGAATATAAACAGTTAAGCTAAAGAAAGAAATGTGAAATATGGCTTACAAGCATGGCATAATCATATCTTTGAGGAGTAAACATTTGCAGGAAGAAAACTGTAAAGCCTTCAAACATTTTAAAATATTATTCCAAAATGCATGCTACTTTCGAAATATAGGGCTTATGTTAAATGCTAATGCAGTCCATGCTTCACTCATCATACATATGCTACAGACTAACTTCCTTCAGTAACAGAGTAGATAATGAAAAGTTCAGTCCAGTGTAACATACGAGTTTACAACACTTCA